>NC_054400.1:3419235-3719235 GCF_017976425.1 Toxotes jaculatrix
TATCATCACTCTTGCCATTAAAATATCTTAAGACTCTTTAGGTTATATATATCTATTTATATTTATATGTATGCATTTGCATTTGGGCCTTCTGTGAGAGTGTTTTAAGGATTAAAATACAAGGTCGCTGATAAAACATTGATCCTCATCAACACCAAGTGATGGCTTGTGGCCCACAAAGTCTCTGGCTGATTATGTGATTTCATTGCATAAATCAGTTAATTTCTTTAGGGTTTTTTCTTTTTTCAAAGACAAAAAGAGAGAAAAAAAAAGGTAGAGATATCCCTTGTAACAGTGCGACAAAGGTTAGAAAATTCAAGAGACCTTTTGTTTTTATGATGGATGATTCTTGTAAGTAATATATCGTTGTTTGTGCAATGCAGGCAGAGTTATAACCACGACAGCTGCACCAAAAAAACAAAACAAAAACAAAAAAAAACACAACAGCTAGTCTATCACTGTCATTCGACTGGACATAAAAGGTCTTGAATAGGAATAGCCAGAGCCAAACGCCTTTGAGACACACAAAAATATTGTTTATCTTGGCTTAAAACACAAAATCACCCCCAAACTGTAAGCTGTGATGTGACCCCATCACCCCCACCGCCACCCCCGCCCTCACCCTTCACCCTTCAGGGAGGGAGGGAGGGAGGGAGGGAGAGACAGAGAGAGAGAGAGAAGAGAAAGAGACAGAGAATGAATGATTGATTGATTCCTGACGCCATTCCTGAGCAAAGTGGACTTGACGAGTGAGACCCAAGGAATCCAGGTGATGTGGAGGACAGGAGAGGAAGATAAACCACCACCCTCCCCCCAAAAGAAAAGGAAAACAAAAAAAACACCAAAAAAAACAAAAAAACAAAAAAAAAAGAAAAGAAAGAAATCACAGCAACAGTGTGGAGAGGAGCAGTGGTGACGCAGAAGCCAGTCCACAGAGTAATCTGGAGAGGGAAGACACAGAGAGGATGTAGTGAGCTGTTTAATGTCATAAATACTGACACAGTTACAGCAACAACAAGACTGAGTTCGCTGCTGGCCAGTTTCACTAAGGGATTATTTAAATTGTTATAAATGATTCAAATTTAAAAACTTAAAATTTCAGTTACACATTTCCATTAGTGTTTATCTACAAACGTCCATTTAACTTTGGCGTCTACTCTGAGAAGCTAAGAGACATTTATCGTATCAATACCTGGATTACATTAATGCTGCCTCATCACAGCTAAACTCAGTGATTTCTGAAGCTGAATCTACATTAACAGGAGTTACAGGTACTGAAATGAGGAATTAAGACTCGAAAAGTGCATTTTAAAGCTGCAGAGAGCGGCGACGTGCTTTGTTCTTTGTGCTGCTCTAATTCAGGAGATGTCACACTCTGTTCCCTTTCGGTGGACTCGTGCTTCGAAATACAGCAGAGATCAAACACAGTAATTACATACGCTGACACAAAGTGGATGATAGGCTATGAAACGTGGAGCTGATAGTTATTATCACAACAAGAGTCCTGTCAGGGAGCAGCTGGTGGTTAGCACGGATCAGTGGGGGAGGGGGGGCCACACCACATCTGAGTGTCATTAGTGTGGGAAATGATAACATTAACTCCTATAGTGTATTTACAAATGGTTTGACCAGTACTGATTGTTAAAGACCCACACAAACATTTTTTTTTTATTTAAGACACCAGAACAGTGATATATTGTGTTTACAGTCAACAGCCCCATCCTCAGCTCGCCCACTACAATTACATTATTGTCACAGTAGAAAAGAAAAAAAGAATTAAGGAATTCAGATGAATATATACAATATTAGATTCATATTCCTCTATAAACCAGCAGCACCCGAACACAGAACAGCCTGTAAAATCCAAAGTTCTCAAATGTTAAACGTTGAATAAACACGTCTGTTCTGAATAAAACTGGATGGTTTTGGGAAATCCTCCATATGAAGGGTGTTTAACATTTAACTACCATTAAACTCTATCTTCATGTGCTTTCACATCTAATTTCTATTGTTTTGAATTTCTTTGAAAATGTCATAGTTTATAGAGGAAGCACGTAACCTCAGACTCACCGACAGCAATAAAGCAGAATTATACTTGGTGGTGCACCTTTAAAGTGTTGTTTCAGATTGATGTTATTCTAAAGTGCTTTTACTCTTGTGAAGTACCTCTGCTTCACACTCTACAAAAGCTAAATTTAAATCTATATCAGAGTGTTCTGCATGAGGTCCTTACTTCCGCTCTTAAGTTCACCACTGATTTGGAACATTATTGCGTTCAGCAGTTTTCAAGATGGACGATCAACTCTCCTGTGTTTTTAAAACAGCGGAGGCGGGAACATCTGACTGCGACGAGGATCGCCCTGATCTTTTTGACCTTGAAAACTTGGTCGTTACAAGAAACCAGTGCAGGAGACGGTGATGACGTTCCGCACCTGGAGTTCTGAACACCGTCCCTTTCTGGGTTTATGTTGGTTGAGACTGCAGTGATGTGGACTTACCTGTGTGAGATGTTAAGACCTAAAGCCGGGCTGGAAACGCGCAGTTTCTTCAAAGATGAGCTCCTTCAGTGTCTCTTTGGGTAGGTCATCCAGCTCCATGTCAAACTTGAAGGGAGCCTCAGCCACAGGCTACACAGAATGAAGTCATCAATAGTAAATGGTCATGTACCTTGTACATTTCAGGACAAGCTGACATCTAACAGACCAACACGACTGTCTCACCTCATCTGTGGGGTCATAATATTGCTCCAGGTAAGGGTGCGCCAGGGCCTCCTCCACCTCGATCCTCTTGTGAGGGTTAAAGGTCAACATCTTGTCCAGCAGGTCCAGAGCTGCAGCGTGAATAACACAACAGCAAGAATGTGAGCGGCAGCACACAGGAGGAGTTCACTGAGGTGAACTCTGCCCGCTGCAGGGCACCGCAGCACACTATACGCTGCTTAGAAATATTTGCAGGCGGAAAACTACGAGGCTCACATTTTGGATTGTATAAATTTTAGGAGTTGTTGTATTAAGGAAATTCAGAGCTGCCTGGGAGTGATTTGTTGAGCTGTTGCATGTTTAAAATCTCAGTCTTTCAAACCCTGAAATCACAGTGGAACTGAAAAAGGTGCATTGAAGTTGAGTTATAACAATAATTCAGCAGGATAAATCGATGTATTTTCAGCTGCACCTCCTTCCTTTCCAAGCTTCTCTCTCACTAGAATTCAATGCATTTGACTTAGTGAAGCCCTATACTGTATTATTCTCTTCACCTGAGAAGGCCCACCCCAACCAGGAGGAGTTGCTAATGCAGAGAAAAACGATACAATCCCTCACCCACAAACACAGACGACTGTGTAGCTGAGGTGCTGTTGTAGACAATGATATTTTTTGCCCCCGCTGCACCTGTGCCTCCCATAAATTTAGATTTTGTCCAGGAATTTCCTCAGGAAATTGGTTTGCAGAGGAGACCCCGCCCTAGTCTGCAGTAGCAAGGTTTCTGCAGTTCACTTTAAGCTCACTTCAAGACTTTTTAAGAGTTTTAATACTGGTATGATGGTATGGTTGAAAATTACTTATTATAGCACATTTTTTTCATATCTTCTCTGCAGCATTTAACAATAATTCCTATGAAATAAATGCAACCGGGATTCTTCTAAGTTAAGTTTTGCTAAAATCAACCGTTCCCCATTAAGCGATGATGAGCGTCCCAGCTACTGCAGCAGCAGTGACAGTGTTTGCTACAGGTTTTGATGAAGCAGAGTGAAACGCCACAAAGGACTCAACAGCCTCCTGAGTGCACAATCCACTGCCGCAACAACCCCACCTTTTAGTTTATAGGTATATAACATCTCTTGAAAGACTGCACTCACATAATACATTTTCTATCTAACACTCAGACTTCTCAAGGCCTGCAGATACTCTGAGAAACATTCATTATATTCAAGAAACTGGCAGGAATTGTGTTGTCATGGCTCTGACCTTTTGGATCCGCGTTGGGGAAGAGGCGGTTCCACGGCACTTTGCAGCGCAGAGGCAGTGACAAAAGATAGTTCCTGGCCTTAATGTTGATGATGCAGTTGAGATCCTCCTGAGAGGGAGAACCCAGGATCCCTGAGGGGACAAAGAAGATTTACTTTCTGAGTGCACAGCTCATCAATGTCTGCTAATTCACGCAGCCCCTGCTAAAAGTTTTCAGCTATGTGAGAAAGTTTTCTTGAGCAAAAATTACAACAGTAAAAAAAAAAAAAAAAAAGAGATGACAGATGGGAGAAGCAATATGTGGTCTAGCACCAAGACACGAAAAGTGCGACGTGATAAATTCATATTAACAGCTACAGTATCTATGGACTGGCACTGGGAAACTGTTGCTACTGACAGAGACCGTGAAATTTTAGTTCAAGTCGAAAGTACTCTGATATTTGATGAAGACTAAAGTGACACTGCATTTGTCTGAAGTAAAACACGAAGCTATCAAAATTTGCTACGACCGTTATGACACACTTATTTTAAATATCTAAAATCAAGAGAGAGATATTTCCATATTAGGCAACTAACAGAAAATCTATCACCAACTATTTTGATAATTGATCAAGGCAATTTCGCTTGAAAAATAAAGGCAAAAAAAAAAATTGCTGCTTTTTCCTACATTATAATCAGTTGTTTGTCTTTGTTTGTCAGGGCCAACAAGACATTTGATGACATTACCTTGGGCAGTGGCCATTTTTCAGTTTTTATTTTTGTTTTTTCCATCTCCAACAAATATCAAAAGCAAAACTGACTGAAGCTGATTATTTAAATGACAATGCCACAGTACCACACTCATCCTAAAAACACTGGATATAAAGAAAATTATTACCCAAAATGTGGTTAAGCTGATCCAAGTAGTGCTTCCCGGGAAAGATTGGCCTATTGGACAACATCTCAGCCAGGATGCAACCCACTGACCAGATGTCTATGGACTTGGTATAGCCCTGAGAGTGAGAGGCACAAAGACAGTTATGATGACTGTATACACAAAGACAATTTATGTTGGATGTTCTGCAGCAAAGCAAAATTTAAGAGCATTTTAATGTAACCTTGTAATGTAAGACACAGCTACTGTAAAAAGTACAAACAGAAACACATACTGCTCCCGAACAGTGAATATGCTTCACCAACACATTGAAACTAAATACACAAATGAGGTTTTAACCAAAAACAGAGATAAGATTTTCAGGACTCCTGGGCTTGTGTCTTAAGATACTACAAAAATAAGAAAAAAGAAAAACAAACAATGAAACAAAAACAAACTTACCCCTGACTGTTGGCATGTCAACATTGCACGGTAGGTGAGGACACTCACCTTGGAGTTGAGCATGATCTCAGGAGCTCTGTACCAACGAGTGGCTACATACTCTGTTAGGAAACCGGTGTGGTCATGGTCGGGATCAGCCACACGAGCCAAGCCAAAATCACAGATCTGCACAAAGACGAGCGACAACAACATGAATGGCAGCGACTTTAGAGGATACACGATCAAATATGAGCTGGATGTCAGTTCATCATTCACAACTTAAAACCACAGACAGCGTGGAAATAACGTTCAGACCCTTCAGAGCAACAGTTTGCACGGCTGATTTGTATTTGCAAAGGGAATAAATTTGACAACATTGGTCTTTGATGCATCAGTGTTCATGCTTTCCTCCCAAATGAAAACAGTCATTTTTGGTAAGAAAATAATCAACCAATATTAAATCAGCTCAATCTGTTTGAAATGTGTTAGTTTCCCTTTGAGACACTACCTTCAGATCACAGGTGGTGTTGAGCAGAAGGTTGGAAGGCTTCAGGTCGCGGTGCAGGACGTTGGCAGAGTGGATGTACTTCAGCCCTCGTAGGATCTGGTAGAGGAAGTAGCAGATGTGGTCGTTGCTCAGGTGTTGGGTCTTCAGGAGCTTGTACAGGTCTGTCTCCATGAGATCCTGGACAATATATCTGCACAGTCCCAGGTTAAAGAACTCTGGCTCCAATATTGTGGAAACCACACTCCTTGTGCTTTTACGCTCATGATATAAAAGCTATTTTTTAAAAAATAGATAAGTCCTGTTCAGATGAGTCACATTTTTACTCCCATCTGTAGGCATCCGACAGGGCAGGGCAATTACTCTAAACATGAGCAAAAACCGTAATTATTATTCTCTAATTTTACTCAAAACAATATGTTTGATAAATGCATTTCTTCTAACAGTATTCATTCAAACAATATTGAGGTTTCTGGCACACTCAGGTTGGATTCTGTTCCCATAACATTGCAAAGACAATGAAAAACATTGCATCATTTAACTGAGACATCTTGATTTTGGTGTTGCAGCGGCTGGCAGAGCCTCAGAAAAGCCAAAGTGCTGACTTGACTGGTCTCCTCAGTTCTTCTCATTCCAGCCCCCTGAGGTTCATACTAAACTTATTCAGAGAAGCGGTCACTAAACAACTTCTGGTAAAAAATAAAAATAAAAATAAAGCTCCTTTCTGTTCTTTGGCAAGCAGGAAGCAGTGCGCTGCGTCGCCGTGGGCTTTGGTCACAGCCATTTCTACGGCAGAGTGTAAAAGTATACACGCTGCGTTATGAGGCTGACAGTGACTATGGACTCAACCGGTTCTCTGTCGTTGCTGCTGGTCTACAGTGAAGAGGGTCTCTGCCAAATATATGGTGACAGGTGGCTATTATGTAATAAAATACAACTGAAAACCCCTATTCAACCACAAAGGCTGGAGAGTGAGACCAACCTCACACCAACACAGAGAAATAATTGCAGTTCATTACATTTAGCCTGAGGGAAACCATCAGATATTTGTATGTTAACACAGTGTCAACTTCAAATGCCTGAAAAATGTTATCAATGCCATTAAGGCCAAACCTGAAGGTTATAAATTCAGCTGCAGACACATGACATACTGTACAACCTGTCAATCAGACCAAGACCAAGACCAGGTCTCTGCTAAGACAAGCGAATGTGAAAGGATACACGTCCTTCATCTGCTCAATGGTCGGTGTGCGGATAATGTCGTTGATTCCGATGATGTTCTCATGTTTGAAGCGCAGGAGGATTTTGATCTCTCTCAGGGTGCGTTGGCAATACGTCTGGTGCTCAAAGGGGCTGATCTTCTTAATGGCCACGCGGATCTTGTTGTCCCGGTCGTAGGCAGAGCTGAAACATTAAGCAAAAAAATAAAAATAAATAAAAGCCAACAATTAGAGACAAATGTTGAAGGAACAAAAGATTTAGATTTTCCCCATTCAAACTTGGGTCAACACCTTTGAACCACAAAAAGTGATTGCTTCTGTTTCACCTTCCTATTATGCACATTTAGTTCAGACTCTTCTGTGCTGAACTTCACCTTCACCGACATCCACGGTCCAATGTTACACTTTGTGGACAGTCAGCTGATGCATGAGCATATGAGCACCTGTCACCTGCAGCTCTTAACTAAACATTTTTTAAAATGATCCACTGCCAAAACAAAACAAAACAAAACAAAACAAAACAAAACAAAACAAAAAAAATAAAATAAAATAAAATAAAATAAAGGAAGAAATCAAATCATATCTTGCTGTATAGATCAAGTTTTATCGAACAGCAGTAGTCAGGCGTTAACCTTGGTGACAAATGCTGCTTCCTTCCTGTGGTTTGCCAATGGAAAGCTTTTAATGTGATGTAGTAACAGCAGGAAATGTTCGGTACGCGCTAGCATCATCGTAACATGCACAGTGGAGCAGAAAACAGTGAGGCTGCTGCAGTATCTGTCAGATAAAAGAGAGGAACACTGGAGTGGGAGAAAACCCCAGACCACAGAAAATTTTACTTTACACAAGAGCTCCATCAGAACTGATAGCCGACTTTTAAACATTTCTCTAAAAGCCTGCATGAGCACAGACGCCAGTTTAGCAAAATGACCCGGCTCAGCTGAGTTCAGAGACCATCACTGCTCGGCCACAGCAGGTACCAAGCAGGTCCATAATACTGCAGGTCAGAGTGGTTATGCCCTGCTGAGAGGATGCAGTGCAACCCTGCTCAGCTCATCGCACCATGGTGGAGATAATGTGCGCTACACCAAACGAGAGCAAATGTGGCAAAAGAGGTTTCACAGCCTGATCAAAATAAACTTGCCTCATTCAGGTTTTTAAAGTAAGTTTTAGGAGTATACAACCAAACTGCAAAATATAACGACCTAAAAACACAAAAAAACATTTTGCACAACCTAAAACTTAAATTGTGCACAACTAGCCGCCAAATCCTCCTGAGTAATCCACTTTGTTAGCAAACAACAGTATTTCAGTTTTCAAAAATAATACAACCTGTTCACTCCATGTACAAAGAATAACACTGCAACTGTGTGCAAAGTACTTTCTTCACAAATATTCCTTTCATCACTGCCCATAATGCAACAGTTCACATAATGGAATGAGTATGAATGTGAGCAGGCAGCTCAGCTCCATTTTGCAATATTGGTATCTGAAATCCAATAAAGAAAAGCATAACGTTCACAGGAAATGATAAAGCATGTTTGCATGCATATGATGCCTGGGTCTGCCACAACTCACAGTAAAGACAGACCCAGAGAAGCGTCAATAGGTTAAAGCAGACTGGTGACAAATATACTGGAAAAAAGGAGTAAAAAGAAAGGTTCTGCTCATTGTACAAACATAAGGAGGCGTGTCGGCCATTAGCTAAAAGAATATCAAGAGAAACGGGACTACACTGGCAAAAGTCCAACGTACGATCAGGTGTGAACAGGAAAGAAACACCAGCATGGCCTTTGGCATAAAGAGACAGAGAGGATAAGAAAATGTGGTGTAAATCAAGCTACCTTTCTGCCTGCAGGCTCCTTTAAAAAAAAAAAAAAAAAAAAAAAAAAAAAAAAGGATGATGGATACTAGTTTGCATCAACGACTGATAACATGGATCCCTGCAATCCTCTGAGAGCATTGGATTTGTGTTTACTCTGCATGTTTTTAACTGTTATACATTGTCTCACTGTGCTGAAACAGTTTTCTGGGTTATTTTCATACAAAATCTCTATTCCAAGCAAAAAATGCAGTAAAAACTAACAAAAGGAGTTACTGTTTTTTACAATTGTGTAAAACTGTCTGATTAACTGTCTGAGTGTGTCTACACCCAGAAGACTAATTGTGACTAAATGAGACACCTCCTCCACCCCAAAGAAACCATTCCAGGTACAGACATGTCCACGGCTGAGTTTCAGGCTCCTTTCACTGGCTCAGTGTCTGCTTTAACTTCCTGAAACTCACTCAGCCTGAGATATTTCAAATTCCCACACTAAGGTCTAAACCTGCATTCCAACCTAAACTCCAGAAACCGATAACGTCAGTACTGTTTTTCAACCAGATGAAATGAGAATAGAAAGATGTCTGGGTGTTGCCTTCAAGTGCAGTGACTAACACATTCATATGATTTTTGGTTATTTTTAGGGAAATTGCTGGGTTCTTGATCATTAAATCACACTGAGATTTTAATGTAATGACTGTAATCCGGTCCTCCTGTTTTCAAGCCTGTCGTGAGGAATAATAATTTATGGTCTGGTGACAGATACACAAACTGGCCAGACATCTTCAGTGCACAGGAACTGACACACGAAAACCAAGTCCAACTCATCAACGACCGCCAAGAAATGCAAATTACCGCCACCAGCCTCCAGGATTTCCTGGATCCCTGAAATCATCTGATTTCAAACTGTTGCAACTCGCTGCCATTTGGGGGCCATCACAAAACCAAAATTGCCCAACAGAGCCATACTTCAGGATGACAAATTGAGAAAACTTGCAATATTAATGGTTTCCTTAAGTTCTCAAGATTCATCATTTACATCTAGCCAAGAGTGGTTTTATTTCTGCACATTACAAACAACAGAAATGACTGAAAAACACCCACACAGTATGACAGAATAAGAAAATGAGTTGCTATAGTGATGGGGGTGTAGGGACTGAAATGTAAACACAAGTGTGCCAGCCTTCTGCGAGGGAAATATGAGTGACCTTCCTTTCCACTTGTGTGAGAGGAGAGAGAGAGAGTGTGTGTGTGTGTGTGTGAGTGTGTGTGTGTGGGAGGAACCAGTTCTCCATGTAACTGTTCTGCACCAGTAGATACCCTCGTGTACAGGGAGGCAGGGAGCTACAAGACTTATTCATCAAAGCTAAAATCTGATCCCAGTTTAGCACAGACATACTGTATCTTCAGATACAGTCAATGGTACAGCCTCCACCAGCCTTTGACACAGCACAATATTTTCCTCACACGTGATGTAAACTCACAAGCAAAATGTCTTTACAATACTATCGCATCTCAGGCTTTATGGGGATTAAAGAAAAAACTAAACACAACTTGGCCGAATTTATTTCTTCCCAATTTGAAAAAGGTTAAAGACAAAATTCACATACACTCAGCTGGCACTTTATTAGGAACACCTAGCCAAAACTAACCCAGTAAACACAACAGTCCTGCAATAAATCCTGTCGTCATGCTGGTTATTATGTTCAGTTTGTTGAAATTGTTTTAGAGAGGTTGACTGAAGTGTATGACAATGTTGGAGGATGTTTCTGAACACACACAGGATTGTGCAATAGGGCCACTGCCACTTTCTATTTCAGTTTTTTCAAGATAAATTCAAAATGTATAATAACCTTTTGGAATTCATGGATCCCATCAGCCCATGTGAAATAGTTCATCTTGTGGTCCAGTAGAGTAAAGTTCACTACCAGCTTGGTATTTTGCTGCCAGGTTGAGCCATCAGTAAACTAAGCTAATAAATAAGAATGGTGTAGGACACCAGCGAGTAAGGTCATGCTAATCGGATAATCACGGCTCTGAAGCATCTGAGAAGCGGTGTGTGGAAGTATTTTGGGCTCTGCACCATAGATGGTGAAACGCTGCTTTAATCTGCAACCACAACAATGTCAGCAAACGTCAACTGTACAACCGAGCCAGGCAGCGTACTTTTTGTCACAGGCATCCTCAGGACTCTTATTAAAAGGCTATCGTGGATAGAACAACAAGATTTATATGTAAGGGCGGTGTTCTTACACATGAAAAGGTTACTTGGAAAAATACTAATAAATAACAATTGATAAAAAAAATAGTTTTTAGTTGCAGCCCTGGTTTAGTGATTTGTGATTCCAGCTCCTCAAATGTGACTGTGTCACTATGTTTTATGACCGTTCACAGGACTAAACAAGACATTTGCAGACAGAACATAGATTAAACTAACAATCCTGTGATTAAAAATAACTGACAGGTTAATGGATAGTTGGAGCCCTAGTTATAACAGACTTACTTTAACAAAAATTGTAATTAAAAAACGCACTAAACATGCCGCCTCCAGTCTTACAGAAATGTATATATGTTATGTAAAGTATGTAAATCCAGACACTTTAGCTTGAGTTCATTTTAAGTAACAAAAAGTACATCAGTGACATCGTTTGGTGCAGAGAGAAGTGAGGACAATCTTAGCTGACGCTCCATTGCACCATGTTTACTAAGGCAAGCCCTTCAGTTCCTTGTAGGTTTGTCCTGGCATGTAACCGAAGGAACTTTTTGAGGAAGTACAAAGTACACCGAGTTGAGGGTGCAGTATCAGTGTGCTTGTCTCAGTGTACTCAGAGTCTTGACCTGCTTGGCCTTATCACTGAAGGGTGGACCTTAATTTCGAGACTGCTGCTCTCGGGACTTTTGTAATTAAAACTATAACTTCACCCTCGGTTCTGACTGCTACTGATGCACATTTGCTACGTCTGGTGGAAGCAGAAGTGGCAGTGGCAGCAGACCACATCTGGCCGAACACTCACAGCCAGCTGACGCGGCACCTGTCTAACACAGCTGACTGTAATTCCACCAGTGTTAGGAAACAAACAGAGCACTACTTATGTTTTGTTGCTTTATTTAAGAGGTCGCATGCAACACGCTAATGCCTGGGTGAAGCGATTAGTCGATCGACAGAAAATCAATCCGCAACAATTTTGATGATTGTTTAATCTTTTGGGACATTTTTTTTTTTAAACAGAAATGTCCACAATTCACTGACTTTCCTGTTTCTTCTGCTTCTGTCTTGTTTCATGAGCATGCTCAGTGCCCAGGAAGGAGCATGGAGGGTGGGAGAGGAGTGAAGAGAGAGGAGGGGGGGGGGGGGGGGGGGGGGGCTCTGTTTCCAAGGAGATGGGAATACAAGGCTTTACACTGCAGCCGCTGTGTTATGCAATAGGGCTGTTACCATGACAATGCTCAAGGGGTTGGGTTGAAGGAAGAAGGGGAAAAGCTCACTATGCTTAAGGGCAACGTGTGCCGAGAAAGTGCAGACCCGAACGTCCATGCGCAAACAAGACAGACATCGCGTCATGGTGTCAGGTTGGAAGGACGGGCTTCAAACGGCGCTCACAGGCTAGTGTGCGGTGAGAGCGTTAGTCTGTTGCATTAAGCAGCGGGACTGCAGGATTAGAGGGTCTATGCATTCTGCTCTCTCAGGGTTTCTGCATGGTTCACCAGGTTAAAATGAAAAGTTTTTAAAGACATTTTTAATGTCACATAGACGCAGTGTGACACCCGTTTCACGGTCATACAGGCAAAAGTATGAAAAAGGTCAGTGAAAACTAGTAGGGACAGTAAGGCCTATTCATTATTTACAGAGTGAATTAATTTATTGACATTTATTTCACATTTTTGTCAGTGCTTCCCAATAGTATACAAAAATAGTTGTAGTTTAAAATAAATAAGTTAAGTTCAGGTCCATGTACAAATCTTACATAAAGGCAGATATTTGGTACAATAGCACTAGAGATTTTCTAAACAATTTAAAACCATAAAATCCCTCAAATATTTGGTAGTAGAATAATAGCTCTCTTTTTGTGTTAAATACTCTATGGCTCAACTTTCAGAAAATGAATCTGCTACAGTTCTTTTAATCGATCGTTTAGGTTATTTCGCAGGTAAAAGGGCAAAAAAAAAAAAAAAAAAAAAATCTTAAGGTCCGACTTTTACACCGGAAGATTTAGTAGGATATTTATTGTATAGATCAAATGATTAACTGATCGTGAAAATCCTTACTGAAAAAGCTGCCATCAAAGTCTGTCGTTTAAAATTGCTGCTGCATAACGTGACCTCACCCTTCCAGTCCCATCGTTTCTTCCCCTCATTTCTCTAACATTAATCTACTTGGTATGATTTAATTGCGACCAAGGTACATTCATATAATCCAAGACCTATTGATTTTACTGTCTGAACAAATTTATCCCAATACTTATTCTGCCTTTGATTTGTGTGGACACGCGTTCTGTTATTCTTCACTTTAGAATCCATATCACAATTTATATCTGTACTACGATCAGTTGAATCTTTTTCTCAGCATCGACATGCATGACTTGCTGTCACCAAGAAGTTTCAGTTGTAAAGCTTCAGGCTTCACTGACTGTTGCCTGCACAATGTGGTGTTCTCAGCTCTGAGCAGATCCAAAATGATTTTTAGCGTGGAGGTTTTCAGCCAGGTAAATTTGAGGACATACACAAAATTTAAATACATTCTGCTTTGTACGTTTGGTCACTTATGGATTTATTCACTGGAATTATTTCAAATTTGGCTGCAGCTGTTTTTTTTGCTTATTGAAAAACACTTCCTGTTGCTGTATATACTAACCACAGCAACCAGTTTTTAGCAAGGTGACTGTGAGGTGTTTGTCTTTACAAGAGCTTTTCACTCAAGACTTCTGGCTGTATAAGATGAGCTCTGTGTGATAAACTAGCCCTGTGATGAACTGGAAACCTGACATCTGCAAAATACATGCTCAAATCAGCTCAAGCCCTGCACAGCAAGATACAATGGACTCTTAAAAAATAAAACATGGGCACACAAACAACATTTTTATGTAATACAGATGCTCTTTAAGCAGGAAGACAACGCATAGAGCTACTGGCAAAGCACCCTGACTCACTTTGTCTGTTGTGCATTTTCTTTTCTTGCCTTAACAAGACAAACACACCAGAACACAAATTCCTCTGTTTCACTAATTTGTTTGACTCAAACAAACTGCTGCTTCTGTGGGGTTCAATAAGCCAAACTTGAGACTTTTTAAGACCCTTTTAATACAGCGTAGAATTAAATTAAATACCTGTGTCAGCATGAAAGTATGTATGATGGAAAACCCGCAGGAATTACCTGAACTCATTCAAGTTCTTGCAAAAATCTACATTTTCCCAACCGTGAGATGCTGAGCTTCCAAGCTACTGCAGCAGCAGCAGCAGTGACGGCGTTTGCTGCAGGTCTGATGGTGCCGACCGAAACTCCATAAAACAGGATTAAAAAGCCTCCTGCAACACAACCCACTATCATAACAATCTCACTTTTAGTTTATGCAGTAGGTGTACTGCATCTCCTGACAGCCCACAATCACATGCAAAATTTAACTAATATTACAGCCTACAGTGAGCAAGAGACCAAATTCAAGACCTAAAATAATTTAATATCTGCTAAGGCCTTTTTTTTTTCTTTTACAGGAAACCGACCTCAATGGTTTTTGACACTTTCTGAGGCCTTTCCACAGACTGAGGAAACTTTGAGGAAGTAACTTTGAGGAACCAACTTTTCCCTCCTTGTACCGTACACACAATATGCATTGAACTTTCATATTTATCTATACGGATCCTCATGCCGTGACATGTAGTATCCTCACTATAGCACGCTGTGTTTTGCCACAGGTCAGGGTTCAGCTTTACATTAGAGTCTCCTGAAGTGTATTCTTGCAGCACAGGTGGACGACTACACCTGAAATAAAGACTTACGCCCTTTTAAGATAGAAAATTCTAACTTGTTTAACTTGGTTAGCTTGTCATTTGCTACGAAACTGATCATGACTTCAAGTGGTAGCATGATTTCATGGGAGGAACCCTGTCATGATATTAAAATGACCAATACACTAATACCAGTATCTCTACAAGGACTGCGAAAAACTATTGTTTTCATTATTGATTAATCTGCCATTTACTTTCTCAATTATTCAATTAATCCTTAGTAATTAGCTGCAGCCCTAATTTCAAAAGTCCAAAACCCAACAATATTTAGTTTTCTATCATATATGGACAAGAAAATCATCAAATCCTCACATGTGAGAAGCTGGACATAGCTGAAAAGCAGAGTAACCCACACAGAGACACACACTGTGAATACAGTGCTGTTTAAGTACAGCAGTCCTCCTACAAATAGCACTTATCCTTTTTTTGTTTCTCTGCCTATAAGTACACTGCCACTCCCATATACTGTACAACTGCGTTGAAACTTCCAGTGCTCCGGTGCTGACGTAACACTTGGACCTCGGTATCTCTGTTTGAGCTTGTTATCAGCAAGGTCGCAGATTCTACCACAGAGTCGAGTCTCCACATTCAACCAGATTCACAGGGTGTTATTTTGAATACATCAATTAAATGAAGCACCCTCTTGTATCCCTGGATGAGGCTGAACAATTAATACGAGAGCTAATAGGACAGTATTTCTTTAGTACTAATGTGCAAATAACAATTTGTCGTCCTCCATAAATCCGGATTTAATCGGACCACTGCAAGATTAGTGTCAGACAGCCATCTGTGTTTGGCTTTCTTTACGATGCCAAGTTATCTACTTGGCATCAGCTATAACTAAGGAAAAACTAATAACTAAAACTATCAATATCAAAGATCATGACCAAAAATGAAACGTTATACCAGAAAGCTTGTACCATACAGCTGAAACTATTAATAATTTTACAATGAATCAATAAAGAGAAAATTAATCAACAACTTATTTGATAATCAACTAATCATTTAAGTCATTTTTCTTAACTAAAATCGCTGATTGGACAAAACAAGGTATCTGTAGATGTCGCTTTTTTCCTGTTTAAAAATTACAAAAAGATCAGAAAACTATTTGTTTTACACACAAATATGCTGCTCGTCTTTTCAGGGCATTAAGCACTGCACAAGAGTCGCCAACATGCACCAGCAGTGCAGCAATAAAATGCTTCTGTCAGGCCCTGACGATGAACATCTTCATCAGCTTCAATGCAACAAGCCGCAGTGTGCGTGAATGTTTTACGTGCTTGTTGAACCAGAAGTCATCGCGCTCGCCTTGGCAGGCGTAATCACCCAAATTACACAAATTACATCTCCTTCTGAATTGCACAACAGGATTTCAGAGTGTCAAGGCTCTCATTCTCTCCCTCCCTCTCCCATTGGCTGTGGAGTGGTGGTACTGATGTCAGAGGCAGAGGGGTTGCCATGGAGATGGGCGTCACGGTGGCATTTCAAGAGGACGGCTCATGGCAGGATGAAGCAGAGCATCAGCAACGGCTGAGAATCAGGAGGGTCAAAGAGTCGAGATCAAGATCAGGAGGAGAAAGGATCACCAGGAGGGAGAGAATGACGACCAGATTTAATTAGGATTCAGGGTTTATGATGAAATGTTAACTGCATGTCTTTGTCTTTACTGTATATGAAATTATCAGCTATCAGTGTTAACCAATACCAATGTTTTGGTACTTTGGTGCACTGTAGAAGAGGAGCATTGTATTTCTCAACAACTAGTTAAAAGTATAAAATGAAATCTAAATAAAATGTCCTGAACAGCTTTCTGCTATAGCAACCTGATACACAGGATCATATCTGCAACAACACTGACCTGAAAAGGCAGATCAGGTACTGGCCATGAAATAACCGATCAAGCTGTTTCGATATCGGCAGATACACTGAGCTGAGATATCAGGATCAGCAGCAACAACGAAAAGAAGAAGCAATGAGATGCCGGCCCATTGTTTTATTTCTTCCAAAGTACCATGGCTAAAAAGTGGAATCTGACCAACTTCCACCAATCTTTTTAGATATAAAACTTTTTTTATAAACAGGAGCCACTTCAGCAGCATTCCCCCATGATCTAACTGTTCATGTGGGCGGATTGAAAAGGCAGAGTGTGCCACGGCAGCTTCTGAATATCATCACAGAGAGGTGATACATTATCTTGCGATTGTGTAAGCAGACGTTGTGCACGAAATGAAGCCTGTGTTAAGAGGCTCCGCGCACCGTCAATCTGCGCAGCCCTCAGCCTCTGGAAAGTCCTGACATGCAACAGCCTTACAGTCAACAAGAGGCTATTGAAAACAAAAATAGGCCTACTCTGAAAATGACACAGACATGCCTGACGGTCGACCGCCCTCTAATCATACAGTCCAACACAAGCAGATTTTGTAATGCAGCGTGTCACAACACAAACTAAAAACTTTGCAGAATTGCACTCTGATAAGCAGATCTAAATACACTGAAATTCACTTGTTTTATATCTATGATGACTTCCGCCAACTTGAAATTACCAAGAAACACAGACTACTTGGATCCTCTATTCCTCCTTGTCCTACGGAGATCTGCACAATTACTAAACTCGATCAATAACGGCAATGCCCATTTTGCTTTGAATAGGAACAGAAACACCCTGTGTCATGTTTCAGCTTCTCAGAAAGACAAATAAAAGACACCTCCTAAGAGGAAGCACACTGAGGACCAATACCTAAGAAGAAGAAAACTGGAAGAGGTGGAAGAAAAATACAAACACATTCTCTGAGGAATGTTGCAGTCAATGTGATTTTAAAACAATGTTTTACAACCCAACATACAGCAGAGCCATGTCTGAAATACTGAAAACAGACGATACTTAACATGTAGCCTTAGTAACACGTCAGACAGAATACATTTCCATATTAACCCTGTTCTCCCAACATGATCAGCTGCACTTCCTTGGCCACCAAGTTTGCATCTTTGATGCGACGCTGTCCTGTCAGGGCAAGGAGACGGCAGAGAAAGTTTGTACTTCCTATAGATGGACCAAGCAATCGGCTTGTTTGATGCAGAGAGTCACGTCTGCAGCCTACAGTAATAAAAATTCAAGTTGTACCATTACATGTCTGTGTAGGTCTCTGAAGAAAATGTTTATTTTCACATTCTCAGCTCCTGCTGAGGTACTGGAAATTATTTGAAGTTGACACTGTTTTCACTATTTCTTGACATTTCGTAGACCAAATGATTAATTAACAATTAACAAAAAAACAACTGGTAGATTAATCGATAATGAATGTGAAAATAATCTCTAGTTGCACCCCTACACAAAGGGACAAGCTTGCAATTTGGTGAGAACCAATGTGACTTACCAAAGCTCTTGTAAGACACACATCTGATTTATAACTTAACTTCTAACCTAACAAAAAGGCCTTACTATGTAAATGCAATCTCTATGTGTTAAATGTGAGTTTAGGCATAAAGTGTATGAAAAATAATAATGAAATATGATCTTGAGCTTTTCTGTCCCATAATATTTGTTGATTGCTAAACCAAGTGAAGCTGTTAACAAGATGATAACACCAGTGGTGCAAAGTCAACACAAAAAAGCCACATAAAAAAGAACTTCCTGATGCAATTTTAAAATATTTCAGATGCAAACCAGGGGGTGTCTGTGAAGAACACCCTGCACCACTTTCTCTGGCTGCTGCACATCAAGACCATGACCAACTGACTGAAAGCCACAGGTCTCAAGAACAACATAGCAAAACAAGTGCAAGGAGGCTGAGGTTGACACATCACCCACTCAAACTGCCTCTGAGCACACCAAAACTGCAGAAAGTAAAGAACTGGGCTTTTACATGAACCTGAGTGAAGATTACAGTAAACTGAGAGAATACTGGACTGTTTCATATACGTTTTGCTGCTAGTATAAGCTGTTAATGCAATCATTTAAAGGCTTCAAGAGGAAAATAGTTATTGGAATCGTAAAAAAAAAGACTGCGGAAGTGGGTTCTAAAATCATTTAAATAAAAAAAAAACTTCTTCTTAAGAACCTCAAAGACAATGAATCACAATTCTCATTCAACTTATATAGTCAAACAGTTTATGTTGTTGCATATTTAGTGTCACCGGATCCATTTACAAGTGAAAAGGCCTTGTAAAAGAAAAAGAAGGTCACATTTAATGGACATGAAGTTTTTCTAACCTGTCATTTGCCAGATCCCTGTAACCTTAGTCAAGCATAATGGGCCTGTCTGTGCTTGTTGCTGTAATTTCTGATCTCTGGTGTCAGGAAATGAGAGATACTTTATACTCAAAAATCATTGCATTTTTGGGTTATTTCCTGTATTTGGCGGAGATCATAATTCCTAATACAGTGTATCGCTGTCTCTATGCAAGACAATCAAGGCTCACAGTTAAAAGTATATTAGCTCATGTTTTTTTGTGTGACCTGAAAAGCTTTGTTCACACCTGCCCAGGTGAATCCTACAAATAGATTAAAACATTCCACAGTTGAAATAAACTGGTCACAACATGCTTAGTACGAAAATTCCCTTAGGATGTGCAGTATTCCAGTCTGACCCATTAAGAATTATCAGTCACCGAACCATCATTTGGTCGACTGTGAGGAGATCAACGTGAAGCAAACTATCAAAGGGCAGAGCAAAGTCGTACCTTCATCTGAGGGGGGCAGGGGAAGTCTTCTGCTAATGCATTTCACATTACTGGAAAATGCATTTGCAGTAACCAGTAGAGCAAAGTACTTGGTAGCAAGCAGGGGCCCCAGTGGCCAGCATGAGTGAACAGATAACAGGGAAAGCTCATCTTACAGAAACTGAAACTACATTAAAAGAAAGTTCAAGGAATAAAACGTCACAGTTCCGCCCACACTGTGTGACTGACAAATGAGAGGTGAAGTGCAGAAAGACCACAGCAATGAGAATCAAACCTAGAACTGAAAAAAATTCCCACAGATTACCACTTATAACATGTCAACATTAACTGTTAGCTAAGAGGACAACATGCTCAGGGTTCAAATGACTGAATCAAACGATTAATCAGAAATCAGAATAGATAGCAATCAATTTTCTGTTAATTGACTAATCATTTGGTTGTTTCAATTCTAGTTTATTAGTCTTTTGATAAGGGGTAGACAACATCATCTCATATTGGAATACCCAGACAAGTTTCTCAGCACTAGTATCATCGGATGTGAATTTCAGAAATTATTTGGATCTGAATTGCAGTTATGTCACCCAGCCTCTAGCTGACCATCACTTTTACAGCTTAAAGCCCTCACTCTAATGTATTATTGTCTCTTTTAAAGCCAGAGCGTCATGGACAACTCTTTACAACTGAGCATCCTTCCAACACTGGGGCTTTAATGGTGAACAGTATTTCATCTGGTCTGTTTGCCTTGAGCTACAGAATGTACCAATCATTTGTTGATAGGAGATCATACAAGTGACAACCGTGGCCGTGTGGGTTTAGTGGGTTTTCCGTTTTGCAGACAAAAAGATGCTAAACAACCAAATCAATGCTGGGTTTTCTGAGAGCCAGTGTTCTGAGAAAACCCAGCTCCTCTCACCACAGAATAAGAAAGAACTACACTACTGTTGGTTGACACAAGGACAATATATTATGTAATACAGTACAGTGTGCACATTTAAGGTCAACTATATCACCACAGGCGAGAGAAACAACAAGATTTAGTGTTTGTGAGAGGAGATAGTAGGATTTGACTTGTTGCAATCTGAGATACAGTTAAAATCAAAAATCTACGTACTGCAAATAAAATGGAGTATAAATTGAGTTTTTTTGAGTATATCCTCCACTACATCCCTGACAGCTTACCATTAGGTACAAAACACTGTTTCCAAAGTGACTCTCGCCTACAAATTTCTTCATATACTGCATGTAACCAACCATCAGCATCAGCGACTGAAGCAAATGTGCAAGGGAAACCCCATGAGATGCTCCTGCAATACAATTTTAGGTTTTTCATGCAAATCTGTGCAACAAAACCTAAACACAGTGGGCACAGCTACCATGGGTGAGAACACATGGAAATTTTATGCCAATGATATAATGAAGAGAATATAAGATGTAGGAGTATGCAATGACAACAAATTCTACAGTCACTGCAACTGAAACCCTGCACACTCAATGGTGAAGCATAAAATGGGATATTACACTAGTCTGAGAGAGAAAAGACACTATTAAGTTAAGAAAAATCAATGTCAATTTAAAGTGGAGGATCGCACACACCCTGCTGGGTTCCTGCTGTTGAGATATTATTGACCAAAACAGCCCAAAATAGCAGATTTGTTCATACATTTAAGAGCAGAAGACGCAATAAAAGCCCAATTAAAGAAGCTGCAAATGGCTTTTAATGTAGAAACCCGTTCGTCATTGATTCTAGTTACTAATTCAATAAAATCCACTTCTTTCAAGTTCAGTACAATGACTTCTTGTCGCTGATCACTGCAAAAAAAAAAAGAGAAAAAAAGAACACCAAAAAGGAGTACAAAAAAATCTGCTGATTCAACTGTGATTTAATCTGTTTTCCTCGCAAACGGACCCTGCCTTCATTCGGCTAACGGCACTGTTGCTTGCTAGCGAACATATCACATTATGTTTGTTGTGTTTTAACGGGGGGGAAAAGATGCAAGCTAGCTAACGTTACGTCGGGCTAAAACGGAGAGGGGCAAAACTCAACGCGATATGTGGGGGAAAAAAGCGGGGTGAGTAAACAGATTCTTCGGGTACACTTACCACACCATCCCGTAGGCTCCCTCCCCGATGTAGGAGAGGTTGCTGTACCGAGGCCCGACGTCGAAGCCCTGCCCGCGGACAAGCTCCGTTCCCGGCACGGAGCTGGGGCCGCAGCCAGAAGGGGCAGACACCGCAGCTGTCGCCATTATGTGGACTGTCTTTTTTTTTTCCTTTTTAGAAAGGCTATCAAATTGGAAAAAAAAAGAGCAGCGAAGATTAGAAAAAAATGTATATGTATATATGTAAGTTTATATCCGTCGTCGCTGTGACTGTAACAGGGTTTACAGTGTGGCTGAGGCCTTCACGACGTGTGGACTGTTTTTCCTTTCCGTTAACGTGCGTTCAGACCGAGCGACCACACCGCTGCTGTGCTGTCGCAGGCAGGAGCGAGAGGCGGAGAGGTAGCTGCTGCAGGAAGTAACGGAGGCGGTCATGTGATCTGCCTTTTTTTTTTTTTTTTGTGGAAAATGTCTTTATTTCTATTTTTTTTTTTTTGCCTTCAGGTTCCAATCAGCACAAGAAAAAAACTGTGCAAACATGGCTTTTATTTATTAATTATCCTAAAAGTGCAGCAAAACATAAGAAAAAAAAAGGAAACGAAATCAAATGAGCTGTACTCCTACACATGCACTTATGTTTTCAAGGTACTGTGCAGGTACGTTGTTCCAACATCTTGGAGAACTTGCCACAGCTCTGTGGATTTAGATTGTCTCAGTGTCTTCTGTTTCTTTATGTAATCCCATACTGACTCCGTGGTGCTGAGATCAGGGCTCTGAGGGGGCCAGAACATCTGTTGGAGGACTCTTGACTGTGGCTGTGTATGTTTTGGCTCGTTGCCCTGCTGCAAAATTAATTAGTGACCTATCAGATGATACTGATGGATACAAATTTAAACACCTGAAGTGCCTAAAACTTTTGCACAGTGCCATAGATCACAGTTTTTTTTTTTTTGTTTTTGGGAGGGAAGATATAGGCAAAAAATAAATTAAAAGAAAAGAAAAATTGCCAAACACGTTCTCATACAAGTCTGAATAGAGGATTTGGAAGTGGCTTCTATTCAGTTTTATTTATATAGCGCCAAAGTGACTTCCAAACAGTTCAATAATGGCTTTTCAAAAACAGTTGATAGAAGCATTTTCTTCTTCTTCTTCTGTGGTGAAGATTTGGTTAAATTTAAGGATCATATTAGAGAAATATCCCACAAAAAACTACTTTGTTAAGGTTGCACTCAGGAGACCAACCTCAATTCTTTGTATGACAAAAAAATTATGAACACAGTCACTCTGCTGTCCCCTATGTACACCCAACCATCACCCCAACTTCCTCCCTAAGAGGTTTTGTGGTCCTTTAACATCATCACACGACTTCTGCATTTCTGTTAAATGTAAGCAAACATGGTTGAACAAGTGTCTGACGCTGGAATTTTTTTTTCTGGTGATGAATGTCTGTTTTAACCACTTGTTTAAGCCATTGTGTTGTCTTTATCTAAATATCTGCAGTATATATGACAATAATAATAATGTACAGATTAGCAATTTATGTGCTCATGCTGACAGTTGGGTTGGTTTCTAAGCTAAGTGGCTGTTACATGTGGGTGGTTGCAAGGCACTCATGATGCCTTGCAACTTCAGTGACCTTCAGTGACAGACAGCAAAACCTCCACTGAGCTCTCTAGCACTTCCTTTTCCACTGCAAGCACATTTTCCTTCCACCGCCTATGTCTGCGCTCATATTCACCATTGACAAAGCTCTGCCTCACACTCTTCTACCCTCTTCTTCAGTCAGAAACTGTTCATGGTCTCAATGAAATTCTCCCACAAAGCAGCAATTGCTTCTCCAACCACAGTAGCTGCGTTTTCCTCCAGTGCTGGTGTCCACATGCAGTTTGTTGAGCTACTGCCACAGCAGGCACTAACTATCACCTGGCCACATCTCTGAGAAGCCACCTTCTCAGCAACGGGTTTGAAATGGCTCAGTACAACTTAATGTCCTCAACCTCCGTCAGCACACGACAAAACACGTCTCCACTCCAGCTGGAAGTCTAGTTTGAACTATCAAAGCTTGATTTTCCCTCCTTCCTCTCAACATGTTAAAGCCTCCCATGTGAAATGTTTAGATTTTCTGCATTCCTCAAAAGCTGAAGCATCCCTTCTGCCCAAAGAATATTATATTACTTTTTGGTCCACGGCCATTTTATCAGTTCACTCCTGATGTCTTGTCCCTGTTGTCAGCATGAGTGACCTCTATCACAAAGATGTGATCAGTCAGAAGTTCTCCTCTTCTGCTGAGAACAACCTTGAGACATCTTACTTATTGTTCTTAATTTCAAACTGACTGCTGAGAGCATGAAAAAAATCCACTCGAGTTGAGGCTCTACTTCCAGTGGAGAACTGTCTCCCAGGATCCTGATAACCTGGGAGACAGTTCTCCACTGGACTGTCTCCCAGGATCCTGATAACCTGTAATGCTGCACCAGCCAGAGGATCCTGGTTCATGATGATGATGAGAAAAAACAAAACAAAAACAAAGACAAAATTAATGTTTTGTTGCACTTATTCATGTTTATGCAATGTGTATGTTGATGCACTTTATCAAGCAAGTTAAGAAGCTGTGATTCCCGGCTTTGCCTGTAGAGGTCCCACAAAGTCAATTTATAACATGGGAAAGACCAGTGGTGGAATGTAAAAAAGTATTTGTACTTTGTTACTGTACTTAAGTATTTTTTTTTTTACATATCTGTACTTAAGTAAAAATAGTAATGCACACTCCTGATTTTACTCCATTACATTTTGCAGCAATTATCTGTACTGGTCAGTTTACCGACGGGTCAGTTTACCATCAGGTCAGTTTACCGACGGGTGAATTTACCGAGGGGTCAGTTTTAGGGTGACCAGATCCCAATTCACCAGATGTGGGACAAAGACTACGTTTGCGTGGGACAATGTGGGATACCAATGCATCAAGGTAGAACTTAAACAAAAAAGTAAACATTTCTATTCTGCTCCATCAAAAGTCTTTCAGCTCTATCACAGCAACAATTGCAGGTAGGCCGGGCCCACACAGACAATGCACTTTCAGCTTCCGTCCATGTCTCACGCTGCATGCCGTTTTGACTTGACTTGCATTGTTTCTTGTTGGTGAGTGCGCCCGGCCGCGACCCGCGTCCCAGTTTGATTGACATGATCGAACAGCCCGCCCCGCCCCCTATTTGATAAATGCCAGATTATAAAACACGCATTTCAAAACTGGAGTCTGACTGTCAATAACAATGCGGGACAGCGTCTCAATTTGCGGGACGTGTGAAAAGTAATGTAAATGCGTGACTGTCCCGCACAAAGCGGGACATCTGGTCACCCTAGTCAGTTTACCGACGGGTCAGTTTACCGAGAGATCAGTTTACCGTCAGGTCAGTTTGCTGACGGGTGAATTTACCGAGGGGTCAGTTTACCGTCAGGTCAGTTTATCGACGGGTGAATTTACCGACAGGTCAGTTTACCGACGGGTGAATTTACCGAGGGGTCAGTTTACCGTCAGGTCGGTTTACCGAGAGATCAGTTTACCGTCAGGTCAGTTTACCGACGGGTCAGTTTACCGTCAGGTCAGTTTACCGAGAGATCAGTTTACCGACAGATCAGTTTACCGTCAGGTCAGTTTGCTGACGGGTGAATTTACCGTCAGGTCAGTTTACCAACGGGTGAATTTACTGACGGGTCAGTTTACCGAGAGGTCAGTTCATTGTCAGGCGGTGGTGGAGGAAGTACTGAAGCTTAGTACTTTTACTTAAGTAAGATTCTTACTTCCACTTTCACTTGAGTAAATGTTTTGCCGGATATAAATAAGACGGCTAGCGCCCAATTCAGAATATGACTGGAGGAAAAGACACACAAAGAACTGTTAATTCAATAACAGTATATATATGGGTAAAATATGAAAAATGCGTAAAGATACAAATATAATTAAGTGAGTAGTAAGTTCAAACAGCTCAACATGGCAAAGGATTTAAGCTATGGGCAGTAAAATGCATAACAGCTTGATTAAGAAGACCAATCAAATACACACCTAATATTTCTGTAAAATATCTTTTGTCCTGTTGTAATGAGCTTTTCCCCCTATAACATGATTCAAATTTCATTTTATCCATTTAAAATCAAACCGAATTAAACAGTCTCCAGCCGCAGCTGAAACCTAAACTTACTTATAAACTGACAGATTCAGTCTTCGAGGCAGTTTGATGTGTAACAGCACTCATGTGGTGGGAGACAATATTCAGAGTCGGAGGGCTCAGCAGCATCTAAATGAGTATGTCCTGATAAGCATCTCTGAGCTGTGACTGTAGCTGTAACTGCCCCAAAGCCTGAATTAAAGTTCCTCTGTGTGGCTGGATGAGCTGGAGGAATGAAATTCGTTTAATTGCCATGACACACTTAATTTTTTTTAAATGACATCCAAACCTCTAGATGGCAGTGTAGATAAAACATTAACAGGAGCGGCGTGAGAGAGCGGAAGTACTGGAAGGAGAAATTTATTGTCAAGTTTGGAGGAGTTTGCTTCAACAACACATCCTGTGTGGCCCTTCCAATCCAAACTGCTCTGCACTGATCAGGGAAGTTGGACGTTGACGTGCAGTTCACTGGGGTGTTATATGGGTAGTTCAGTAGGTTTAAAACTGAAAATACAGCAGCGGTGTATTTATGCTGTTAAATGGAAATGTGAGGATCCTCAGACCTGCAACTATAATTTGTTTATTCTATACTACAAGAGAAGTAAACGTGTATACTCAAAAAAATTATAAATAATAAAAGACGTTTTAAAAAGTGGCAGTAGTGGTGTTTGTGTTATTTTACCAAAACACACTTTACAGGATTTAGTAGCTTTGTAAAATTGTGATCGTTTGATGTTTTGACTTTTATTTTGGAAAACAGAAACAGGAAGCACGCCGCTGCAAACTTCACGGTGCCGGTACAGCTCTGCCCTTGACTGACCCACGTGAGTCAGTTAGCTTCCTGGCTTCATGCTAAACTGGTAACCAACTACAGTAACTGGCTAAATTCAGAGGAGCACAAAGCTCTGACCGTCAGATACCTGCTCACCTCCGCCCACAGACTTCCGCTCTGAGGCGGGCGTTAGCCTAAAATGTCCCGTAACTGTAGGTCTCTGTTGTTTTTGCTGCAGCGGTGTGTCGCAGCCAGGCAGGTAACGTTACCGGTAGGCGTCACAACAAGAGGCGGCGTGCTGTCAGGCAGATGCGGCTTCATTCAGCAGCGAACGTGGACATCAGCGGCCCGGACCGGCTGTGTGCAGAGACTCTGCCAGCTTCGGTCCGCGGTGGAAACCAGCCGGTTCAGCCTCTGCACCAAGGTGAGTCTCAGACAGGTGAGACGAGAGAGAGGGGACAGGAGTTCAGAGGAGCTGTGGTGGAAAGTAACTACACTTAGATCAGTTTTCCCGCATGTCTGATGTCTGATGTGAACCTGTATCTGCAGGATTTTATGCACAACTCTGCTGCCACACGAGTGGCTGAGTGGATAAATGCATGAATAAGCAGGTGTGCAGTTCCTAATAATCAGAATAATAAAGAATAATAAGAATAATCAGAATAATAAAGGTTTCGTTGAGTGTATAATCAATAGATAGCTGAAGTGGTTAACCAGTGAAAGCCTCCATAGAAGACAATGTGTGTAGCAAGACAAGACAATATCAGTACTTGTGTATACAACAAGCATACACAGCATACAACAATACACAATTGCAGGTGATGTGCAGTTTTATCAATTGACGGTAGAGGAAGCTAAAATGTTTCATACCTCGTGTTCCAGGCAGGATGTGAGGACGAGTACCCGCCGCTGCCGGCCTACCAGTCTGAATCAGAACCAGAGAAGAAGGAGGTGTACATAGTGCTGGTGAAAGGTCTCCCGTGGTCCTGCACGGCTCAGGACCTCCTGCAGTTCTTTTCCGGTGAGACTTTGGATTTTCTCTCCAGATGTGAAGCCCCACTGACATGGCAGCTGGTTAATATTATCAAGTATTGCCCAGTAAATAATTCATTTTGATGTTGATGTCATACTTAAAAAGATGCTACCTTCGAGACTCATGTCCTTATATGATATGCTGTTCTTCAGAGTGCCGGATCCGTGACGGGGTGAAGGGGATCCACCTCACTGTGGACAGACATGGGAGGGCGTCGGGACGAGCCTTCATCGAGATGGAGCATGAGGCGGACGTCAGCAAGGCTCTGGAGAAGCACCGACAGTACCTCGGCCCACGATACGTCGAAGGTTTGTCTCTTCGCAAAACTCAAATCGTGTGTAGATCCTGGAAGGAAGCTGTTCAGGATCTGACATCACAGCTGGGGGTGAACAGAGTGTAGTGAATAGACAGTATGAAAACAAATGCACATGTCCTGCTCTGTGTGTTTGCAGTGTATGAAGTGACAGACAATGATGCTGAAACCATCCTGAAAAAAGCCATCCGGCCTCCCGCTGATACCTGGGTGGTGCGGCTCAGAGGCCTCCCCTTCACCTGCACTGAGGCCGACATCGTCCAGTTTTTTTCAGGTGAACTGCCTCAAACTCCTCTCACCTCTGAATGTAGTGGAAACACTGGATATGTGTCGCTGTGCCACTGAGCTTTGCCTTGATATGACAATTATTTTATTGTTAAGACAGAATAAATCAATAGAATCAATAATAATTAAACTCATAACTATTAAACTAAATTAGTTGAAACATTTAGGTTTCAGTATGTTGTTTAAACTCAAATGTCTTTGATCAGTTTACATTTTCGTTTTTTAAGATTATGAAATTATTTTTTAATGATTCTAGTGGCACACATCAACAACAAATTTCACAGCTCATCTAACCTTTCACGTGTTACTTAAAACCCCTTTTAAACTGCCACGACAACCTTTAAATATATTTTAATAGGTAAAGCAAAGCTCAGAATCTTGGTTTAATTTTCAGGGTTGGATATCACGGAGAATGGGATCATCATCGTCACAGACCACAGAGGAAGGAATTCGGGGGAGGCCTTTGTGCAGTTTTCCTCCCGGGAAGCAGCTGACAAAGCTCTACAGAGAGACAGAGAGATCATAGGAAACCGGTAGGATGCTGCAGATACAGGCCTGAACCTGAACCTTACTGATCAGTATGAGCACACTTTTCTTCAGAAGCACAAGTAAGTGATTTCTTTTAAATTCTTTACTAGCGTCTCTTCTCCTTGTGAAAATTGCAGGTACATCGAGGTGTTTCCCAGCAGGAGTGAAGAGATTTATTCTAACTGGAGGAGGAAGACGAGTTCAGCGTCTCCTCAGAGCAGCTTTCAGCCAGCGAACAGGACTGTCTCTGCCTCACAAACCAACTCCAGAACTGGTGAGTGGATTTCAAAGCTCATTATATTTCATTACTTTTCAGTTTCCTTCACCAAAATAAAATGGTATTTATTTTGATATTATTTTAAAAAAGACTTTTAAGATAATTGCATTTTTTGCTCTCTTGTCACTAAACACACTTCAATCCTAGTGCAAAGTGATGTATCTGCTCCATCAGGATTCGCTCAGAGCTTAGCTGTGACGGTTCATTACATCCACATGAGAGGTCTTCCTTTCCAGGTGTCTGGGGAAGATATTGTGAAGGTAAAAATGAGCATAATGAACGCAGTGAAACGTTGAAGCTGGCTGTGCTGTTGTATTTGAAGACAGTTGGACGTGATTTTGTTACATGTTTGTTTTTCTCCTGCAGTTCTTCTCTCCTTTAGCCGTGTCCAAGATCCTGATTGAATGCGGTCCTGATGGAAGGCCGAGCGGCGAGGCCGACGTTTACTTCAGCTGCCACCAGGACGCCGCGGTCGCCATGTCCAAAGACAGGCAGTATATAGGTGAGACTGCTGGAGAGACTTGAAGACCAGGACCAGAAGATGTAGGCCGGTTTAACAACATAGGAAGTATATAGGTCACCAGATGCTGATTGGAATTTCTTTGTAGTCTGTGTATTTTATTAATGTTCAAAAAGGGAAAAAAATCAGATCAGGTATTAAAGTATGAAACTGCTTCTTAAGTTTTCAGATATTTACCCAGTCTTTCTGGTCTGTGTTATATTAGAAACTTATGATATATGTTGCAGCATAACAATTCTAATCATTGCTGTAAGAATTTGAACCATCACGTCTTTCTTTTTTTTTTTTTTCCAGGAGAAAGATACGTGGAGTTATTCTTGAACTCTGTATCAGAGTGATGGGAGGTGAGAAACACTGAATTAGATCCAGGGACTTGCACATTTTGGCTAAAGAGGAGACAGAATACCACACCTCTTATAGAAACCTTAGTGGGTGTACTGCTCTTTTAAACAGGAGAGATGTTGTCAAGGTTACTTTTTCTCCAGATGTGATTTAACCATATTGTGTTTTCTCTGACAGGTGAAGGCTGACACTTGGATGCCAAACTCACACATTGGGCTCTTGTATTTATTTTCCAGCCTGACAAACAATAAACATTACCAGTTACAACCTGAAGAAACAGTCTGACCTGTCTTCATTTAACCAGAGGAAGTTCATCACAGTTTTCTGTGACTTAACAGAACTGATTATAAAGATTTAGTATTATGAGTAACTTTACTAAAGATTGATAGCATTTAAAGAACAGTTGCTAAGAACAGTTTAAACATGTTGTAAGAAGAAATATTTCAGGAAGTAAACGGGAAGACACGTCAAAGTGAGGCTTCAGTGAAGTGAACCATGGTGTAACCATAAGATTATACGACAAATAATATATATAGACAAAAGTCAAATATTTAAAACCTTTAAATGTTTTAAAATTTAATTGATCGCTGTAAAGCTGGGTTCCAATTATCACACTTCACACAATTGGTAGTTTCTCTGAAAAATTTAAAGTTTTCTGGCTGGTAAAACTGCTGTTGGGTGTGTTGTGTTTTAACAGCTACCCACTTTTACTACACAGTTTTTTAAATTGAAAACTATGTTTCTGTACTCAAAAAAAAAATGGAAGGATTAATCACATCTTACACACTGTAAAATGTTCTGGGATACTTTATGAAAAGAGTTTTTGGTTTTGCTTACAGAGGAGGACTTGAGGATTAAATTCTGAGGGCTTATCAGGATACTGCTCAAATATGAAATATGGGTTAAAATAATCCAGAGTAACATGCTGGTAAAATTGAATAAAAGTTTATTGTTGATCTAAGAAGCGTTTCCATTTCACATGTTAATTAGCTCCAACAAGAAAAACGTAAGGTTTAACTGGTTTTGCTCAGCTACTAATTCTTTGTATAAATCAACAGAACATAAAAACAGCTGTTATAAAGATGCACTGATATGTCCACTTCAAACCAACCAGGCAGAGCCATGCATTTAAAAGTGCCATAATATGTTCAGATGCCCACAGAAACTTAGATTATCCAGCCTAGAATCTAAATGCCGCACTAAGATAAACCAGACTCTGAAGTGATTTTTAGTTTTGCTAATGCCATAAACAGCAAAGAAATATTATACCCAGCATATTCAGCTAGTTTGAGTCTGTCTAAAGATAAAAAAATATACCTACTGGCATCTATAAAGCTCACTAATTAAAACTTTATAGCTTGTTTGTTTAATATATGCAAGAATTTAAGTGTTAAGTGTAAAAATAGCACAAATTCAAGTCAAGCCAGGTGCAAACTTCAGGAAGTAACTGATCCCAGCCGGGAAACAGTCCCTCACGTTGTCCCCATAAATCCTCAACCTGCCGTTTTCACACTTTGGTTTTTATTCGGATTCGTCAGTGAGCTTCAGAGGTGCCTGCAGGCAGAGTTTATTACCTTTGGACAGAACCAGTTCTCCGTGTGACAGTAGCTTCATAACACAAGACAAGAGAGTTGTATCAATCATCTCATCTAACTCTCGGCAAGAAAGCAAATAATAATAATAATAAACATATTTCGCAACTGTTGAACTGTTCATTTGACACTTCTAAAGTCCGAACACAACAATACTGGGATAAGAGACTAGATGCTGTATATATATAGTATTTTTGCCATCATAACATTGTGATATTAAATATTTGTCCATCCCTGGTCTAAACTTTTGTGAAAATAATTTGTAAAAAGCTTTTTTACAGTCTTAACCAAAAACACTGACGTATGTTTTAAATCAGTGGATTTGGTCAAAAGTATTTGTGATGGCTGATTATATCAGTGTTCCCCTGAATCCTAATGCTTCATCTGTGCACGGTAGAATTTGATAACCACCACACACGTCATATTCTCATTTGTTTGTGATTAAATTGTTATGAAAAATCCAGTTTTTCCTTTTTCATCTTTTAAAACTGAGGTTAAAAATATTGTCAGTTGACCTTTTAATCAATAGTCCACTTAGTGGACATGACACTGTGGAAAGTCAGTTTTCAAATAAATGAGATGGTTCCTGTCCTTTTTTTTTTTTGTTGTTGTCACATCAGTAATGTCCAACCAGGCGCCACTTTCAGCCGTGTAAGTGCAGATTTTCATTTTTAAAAAAATACCACAGCAGCGCAACACACACTTTCAAACAGAAAAGAGGTTTGTGACTACGGCAGTATTTGACTAAAATGAAAACCTGCACACACACAAAACTAAATGTCCCACGTCTGCGCATTTAGACACTGCTGACTTAAAAGTAATTAAAATGTCCGACAGAATTCAGTACTCACGGGACTCGGATCTTTCGTCACACTTCAAGCCATGAAGTCAAAAAGTGCATTTTAGCAGTGCCAGTTTTACAAATCAATGCCTCTGGTTTCCATGTGTCCGAGTCTGTTCACGGTGGCGTTGAAGCGTATTGCTGGAGTAACAGAGAGTAGCAGGCGACGCACACAGTCTCTGGGAGAATGGAGGAAGGTAACGGCAGCTCGTTGGACACACAGCTCTCACAGAAGACACCGCTGCAGTTCTTACACTGTTTCTGGAGACAGAGAAACAGGGTTAAAACGCCACAGTTGATTCATTCAGAGACCGTCAGCTGAGTCTTCAGCTGGCAGATTAATCAATTTCTCAAACAAAAATAAAACTGTCAGCCAAATCTGTTCAAACATTGCATCGAAGCTAATCTGGTCACCGGCTTGTTTTTGATTTGAGTTAAAATGTATAAAAAACAGGCTTGAAAATTGATAAATAATTAAGCTATTTAAACACCCTGACTACCGTAAACCTTTAGTGAGAAATCATTGTACCTTTGTCTTGAGGAGGGAGTCGTCCTGTTCGCACATCGTACACATGGAGGGCTGACTGATCTCCACAAATGACTCGTCCTGCAGAAAATTAAACATCAATATGACACTGAGGTGCTATATTTATGAACTGCAATGGATCCTGTCTGCACTTAGTGTTTGCACGTTTGTTTCAAAGGTAAAATCCTCACCTGTTCATCCTCATGATGCGACAAGGACCTTGAATGAAGAGGAATGAGACATAAAGTCCGTATTTTTCCATAACATCAATGATTTTTTCTAGAACTATAGACTCTAATCTACTTACAAACTGGAGCTCAGACTGGTTTTGTCCTCCTGTCCACTGGCTAACTGGTCATTCTCCCTTTTGACTGATGGAGATTCTGGGAGATGCTGTTGGAAAAATACTCTCATGATGTACAAAGATGAAGTACACAGGCCTGCCTTGGCTTTCGACTGTTATTTACTTCAGTACAAACGTGAGCACAGACGTACTTTCGGTATGTTCTCCGGGGGTTTCCTCCTCTCTCTCCGAGGAGTGCTGGACTGTCTGGATGCGGTGTTGAGATGATGCTCACTCCTTCGCTCTCGCTCTTTTCTCAGCTCCTGCTCCAGATTAGACCTGAAGCAAAAAATTAACCAAAGACAAAGAAGCAGGAAACAACTGATGATTAACGTCCAAAAGAAAAAAAGAATTCGCATTTAAAACTAATTTTTCAGCATATCCTATTACCATTTTCTCTGACTTTACCTGTGTTTCCTGAGCTGCTCCACTTCCACCTGCAGACTCTCAATTTTGTCTCCAAACTCCTGTTTGAAGAGCCGGTTGGCCTCTAAAGCCAGATCCCTCTCTCTCTCGGCCTGTTTGCATCTGGTGTGGGGTGAGCGGGTGAACATAAACTTATGAAAAAATTAAAACTGAATATGGTTGAGAAAAGAAAGGGTCTGAAATACAAAACTGAAAGAAAAAAAAAAACACAAACATGATAAAAAGATCTAAAGACTGAAACCAAACAAGGACAACATGGAAACTTTAGCCAAAGAAGATGAAGCAGGCTGTTTTTGTTTATTGTTTTATTAGCCTAATGATTACTACAGTTTACACCAATGTTATGCTCACATACAATTCAAAATTAATTAAAAATTAATTTTGCCCTTTTCTTCTTACTTTATCTTGCTCCTGTTCTGGCCTTCGACACCTGAATGTGCATCACCAAATAACAACAAAACTCTTGGATATCAATCCCTTAGACATCAGTTCAGATTCTGTCTTTTCTTTTTCTGTCAGTCTTTGTTGGCTGAAAATATTCAAGCAGAGTCTCTGGTAGTGGTCGAATTCTTCGGAACATAACATTACAGCAAGTCCACTACCGCCAAAATATCCAGGATGTGTCCATCGGCACATAAATCAGCATCAGTCCATCAAATCTTAACACTGTCCACAGCGGACTCTCAGACACCATGCCATCTACTCGTCTCACCGTTGCCAGAAAGTATTAATGGGGTATTTTTAAGAAATTCCTACCAAATAAAAGTATAACTCTGATGTGGCGAACACATCTGTCAGAGAACACAAGGATTGAAGGCTGCTAAAAGGATCGATTCAGTCCACACTACTCAAAGCTGATGCTGGAGAGCCACTGCAGGAGATTGTGGGAAGATGGTTTTTATTTTGAACAACAAAGGAGCATCGTACAGAAAAAGGTAACATCCTAGTTTGGTTATTTCTATATTAGGCAGGGTTGTATGTTTGTATTTATGAAAGCGGGCAGGAGCCGAGAGGCTTCACTACTGCTGCAGCTGGAGCAGCTTCCCTGCTGCTGAATTCAGGTTTCTGGCCTGCTTCACCAAATGTTTCTCACTGATTTTTTTTAAAAAAAAAGGATAAATAAATGATGGAAAAAATAATGATAGTGAAAGTGGAGGAGAAAAACGACAAACAGGAAGGTAAGATATTTGTAGGTAAGCGATACCATTCTGTCGTCTGTCTTCTGTAATAATTATTCTAAGTACTAACTGTAGCGTGTCCTCACCTGGTCTCCAGCTGTTTTACGGTCCCTGTCATCTGGTTTATTTTCTCCTCCAGGCGAGCGATGACTTCACTCTTCTGTTTAGAGCCGGCATCTGCACTCTGAGGAAGATGAGCCAGGTTAGTCCACTGGTGTCCTTCCTCAAGTCGATGACAATAACTCAGTGCATGTAGTTTGTCAGTGAAAGGCTGAAGTTTGATGTGTCTGGAGGATCAGAAACGTAGAACTACCTGTGACTTGTGGCTAAGCTGCTGGTTGATGGCAAGAAGGTCTTCCAGCTGCTGTCTGAGCTCCACCAGGGCGTCCTGCTTCTCACAGATGTCTTTCTCCAGCATCTTCATTGACAGCTCCATCTCCTGCTTCATCCCGATCTGCACCTCCAGCTCCTTCTCCACATCCTGCGCAGACATTTATTTTAACTTCAGATGGAACACGTCATGACCAGAGGACACTGAGAGCTCGCTCAGACTTTCTCAATGAGAAAAATACAAGTCTTGGTTGAAAATGCAGGAAATTCAGGATTAAAGTGCAGAAATTTGTAACTATAAAACTTTCCAGTAACTATAAAACTTTATCAGCAGATATAAACTGTGACAGCATTTACAACTACACCTGTAGTTCTGCAAAAGAGTCCATGTCTAAACAGACTCACTTAAAGCTAAACAACCATCACTGAGAGCCTCAAACGCACCAGTCGAAGCAGAGTTTCCTCTTTGAGCTGCTTGCGTGTTTCACCCAGTGCTTGTCCGTCTGCTGCTGAGTCGCTTCTTAATGCCTGATGACAAAAGAATATATATAAAAAAACAAAAATCTGAAATTTCCGTTCATTACAGTTGTACTGCATGTTGTAAAAACATTTAAATTTAGAGCCAGAAACATGTTTTTCCATGTTAAATATTGCTTAGCAAGCAACTAAGTCCTGAGTCACATTATTATTTCCACCAGTCATGGAGGTACCAGTGGTATCGTGGAGGAGGCGCCTTTCTCTTCTTTATTTCTGACAAGGAATCATTTCTCTTTCTTTTTTTTCTGCCCACAAGTAAAAATTTACAAGGCAAATAAAAACTACTAAAACGTGAAGTATATTCAATATTACAGTAAAGCTGATGATCTGCTCACCTTTCTGGACTCCAGCTGATATGAGCTCTCCTCTTTTACCCTCTCCACATCCTCTTGTAGGGTGATGATCCTGTTATTTGCCACTGCAAGCTGAGGAGACAAAAGTCAACAACAGCTCTGTAAACAAAAAAAAAGCACCTGCAGCTGTGCAGTGAAGCAGAAAGGACCACATTTTTCAGAAAAGGCATCAGTGTAGAAATGGAACACTGTCTCTGAAGATGAGCTCTGTGAGACTCACCTCTTCTGTTAGCTTTGTGTTGGACTTTTCCAGAGCGTCCACCTTGGCCTGGAGGTTATTTACTGATGCGCTATAAACAGACGGAAATATCCCGTTAGCCACTGAGCTCAACGAGCAGCTGAAAGAGGTGAAGAGAGAAAAGAACAAACCTTAAATGTCTGTTCAGCTCCTCCACATAATTCTTCTGATCAAGAATCGCCGTGATCTGACCGTCACTGAAGGAGCAGAGAGAGAGAGAGATCAATGAAACATGGATGAAGATGAGAGAAAAGAAATCATAGCATTTGGTTTGAATTAATACCTAATAACATTTTGGTAAACCAAATAATTAATCGAGAAAAAAACTGGCGGTTTATTCGATAAGTGGCTGATGCACCGGTGCCTGATGTACCTGCAGTTTCTTCTGTATAACCACTTCCTTTATAACTTGCTTTCATTCTTTTACTCACAAAATTCAGCAAAGCAAACAACAACTCATAAATTGTGCCTTATGGTTAACACTAATCTACTGTGTCTTCTTCTTCTTAACATTTAGACAATAAGTGACTGAATCCCTGACACCAGCAAAATCCCTGACAAACATTAACTGGATGGCCAGTCAATAAAAATAAACCAAACGACAGAAAGAGGATGTGAGAAAACCCTGCTCCAGGCCCAGACTGTTGACTTCACTCTAACTACTGTTGGTCACAGATCAGGAAGCAGCACTCACCCCTCTGCACTCTTACTACTGTGTCCACCATCTTTGAGGTACATTGAGAAATCAATCACCCCGACCTGTAGAGGTAATTCAGTAAGAAAAAGAAAATCAGTGACAACAGAAACCACAAAACAGCTCTGATGTAAAAGCACAACACGTGCCAGAATCACATGACTACATGGCGTTCCCAAAACATCCCTGTCCATGTGTGCACTTCGGCCTTTTAGGGTGTGCGGGGCATTTTAATGCATCGTGTCAAATTACATTTTAATGCAAAAGAGTTTTGTTCTGGTTTAGGTGCATTCAGGTTATTTAAATATCCTCAAATTAACACAAGGTCTGTAACAGGACAGGTTTCACTTCATTGTACTTAGAATAAAACTGGTTCAGAAAGCTGATGACAAACTGGCAGCCTGCCAGTCCCTTCAGTGTTTCTGGCCTCATTTCCTTATTGACACCTAACAGGGCATGAAGCAGAGATTCCTGAGCAGTTTGGGAAAACTCTCTGCTCGTTCTAAACCCACACTGTAGAAAATTTTAATGAAGAGGAATCTGGATTAAAACGCTTAACCGTAAGTGATCCAAAACCGTAAATCCAGTGCTTAAATTCATCTGGTATTTTCAGTTATTTGAGCAAGAAGTAAAAAATGAATGCCACAGCACTGTGTCAGACCCCAGATGTACGGCGGCTCCACCCGTCCTTCCTGTTACCACTAATCAAAAATTAGGCCCATTTGATTTTGGCCTTTCTTGTGTGTCGCTGGTGTAAGCGAAAGTGAAAGCAGAACAACCTGTGAGTCTAAGTCCTCTCCCTTCATACACAGATTGGCATCAATGACATTTAGTCCGACGAGCAGCCCGGCGATGACAGCTCCCTCCTCCTCCATCATCAACGCATTCGGCTCGTAGAATTCACTGCGGAGAGTGAAACACTGTCACCGTCAGACCAGAGAGCTGCTTCTGCAGCATTTCAGCTGGTACCCTTTTCACAGTCATACCAGCCCATGAATAACATAAGAAAAAATATATAAAAATAATTCCTAATAATTTAATATATCAACGTACATGACCTGGAACCAGATCAGTGGTAGAAATGAGGCGTTATTTTGAGGGAACTGAACTCAATGCTTTAAAAGGCTTTTCACAACCTGCTGAACCCCCGTTTTATTTAGGTGGAAAAAGAAACACCGTCATGGCAGAACAGTCACAACTGTTTCATTTTCAACGTCACTGGGTCTCAGCACAGTGCGATTCAAACACACCTGAGCAGGTCCTTTCTGTTGATGATGGTCTTCATGTAGTCCGAGAGCTTCTTCTGCATTAAGGCCAGTCGTAACCAGGCGCGCCCTCTTCCCAGAGGAGTTCTGTAACGCAGTAAGTGGATAGAAACACACTTTAAACTTAACTGAAGCACAACACATAAAATCAACTCTCAGCTAAACAATGGCGACGTGTAAAGGTTTACTGATAACAACAAAATCTCTGGTTATGAGAATCTGTCTGCCTTTCTTTATATAACAGACTTACTTGAGGCCAGGCAGGTCTTTTACACTGGCAGTGATCTCTCCTGCCTCAGGCGTCAGCTTCTCAACCAGCTCCAATGCCCCCCAGAATGACTTGTTCTGGCCCAGGAAGGTCTTCTTAGCTGATGGTTGAGGAACAATGTTTGTTGATATATTTTTATTTTAAGCGGTGCGGGTCACTGAGTCATCACGCCGGACTTAAATAAACAACAGACACTAAACAGAAAGTATTCTGGTGTATAGAATATATTCCTCACAACCACACAAACGGTGGATTTACACTGGGGCTGAACAAATAGAAACAGTTACCAGGAGCAGTTACCAAAGTGGTCACCATCTCAGACCCTGTAACAGCCCCAGTCGTGTGGTTTTGAGCAGATGACAGTGTGAAGTGTGATGCACGTACTTTTCAACCCATGTTTGAGACAGTGCTCCATCACCACAAAGAACTGCTGGAGAGGTGCATAGTCAGAGTCAAGTGTGCGTCCGAGGTTGAGGGCGGACTCGATCAGGCCCTTGATGCTCAGTTTGGCCATGTTCATCAAGTTAAGCCTTTCAATAGCGATGGGATCCTTGGGATCTAAAAAGAGATAAAAAAACAGGAAATGGTCCTAAAATTCCTCACGGTCACGACACAGACAATGATCCAGCGGCAGGAATGAGTCAGGAGCTAAACTTATCAAGAGCTGTCAGGAGGAAAAACAACTCAAAACTGGAGTCAGTTTCCTTCAATACTACAAGATCAAATGTTTTTCAGGAAGTGAAAGTAATGTGGGTTTACCAAAGAAATTCACTCCAACGCGTTGATTGTTGGACCTAACAGCAAAACTATTTGGTTATTTTTAATGTGAAGCTAAAAAAAAATGGGTTGACTTGAAAAAGGAAACAGTTAAAAAAGCAAAATTTGCCAAACCTAATACAGTTAGCACTTAATTCTCAGTATGATCCTTCTATACGTGTAGACCTAATCCATTATTTATGTAAGTACATAACAGACACTCAGAGGCTTTTAGTCTTTTAGTATTTAGTATTTGTTTATATTATTAAACATTCATACGTTTGTATTCGCATGAACTTTGATTTAACTTTCAACACAAACTGACTGCAACCAAAAAGGTAATTAACACACAAATTGGATACACTATCGCTTTAATGGTTTGAATCTGCTCAGGGCTGTAATTTTAATAGAAAAGGTTTGCTCATTACAGGTAACAAGCAATTAAATACCAGGATGAAAGTGCACAGCTGGTTAATGAGGAAAATTCTGTTTACTGTTCTGTTTCTGCAGACCAAATGCATCAACGTGGCAGCTCAGCTGTATTTCTGATTCAGTCCATATCACATTCATATCATTTACTTTTTGCCTCAGATGCAAAAAAAAAGGATTTCCAGGTTCACATAAACACCAAACATATCCAACAGGATTTAATATTCAATACAGAACAGAAATCAATGCACAGATGCATTATTTCACATAGTTACTGTAATACCAGCACTGAGGAGTAAAGGAAATCAGATATCCCCTTTCAATAGGAGGGTCACTAAAGTTAAAAGAGTCAGCTTTTTACAAGGAAGCCTTCAGGAGTTCCCCTGATAAGCAACAACAAAAAACCCTAAAGAACCAGCATGTCTGAAAAGGGAATTCCAAAATAAAAGTTACCAAAAACTGCACTGAAATATTTGTGGATCGAGCCTCACAGTTTAACAGGTAAACCCCACAGGTGGAAGCTAGGCATGTGGTAACATTGTGGAGGAATTAAAAAAAAACATCAGTATCAGCTGGAATGAAATGGCCATTACCAAGTGAAAAATGAAACACTGATCATCCTTGAGAATAAACAGTTATCTAACTCACAATGTAAAGACATCACACAGACAAAACAAATGCTTCTGTAACTGTATGCTAATGGTTCTCTGTAATATCATTACAGCAGACCATAAATCTTCCTCAGAGCTGAAGGCTGCAGTGATGAATTTGCCAACTGGCTGAGGAAAAGTCTGACCTGGACCTGCCAACCTGCCCGGTCTGTACTGAGAGAAGGCGTGGCAAGAGACGAGGAAGTCTCTCTTCCTTACACTGTGGTATCTGTTGTATAGAACGGTATACAACAGATACTGTGCTCCCAGATTCAGCACCATAGAAACACAATACATAGTGCAGAAACTGCACACGTGTTTAAAACATTCAGATTCAGTTGCATCCCCTCTTGTTTTTCGGTGAGAGAGAAAAATGTAAACAAATTTAAATAAACAAGATGCAAACCTGTTTCTGCTGCTATTGTCATATTTCCAAAGACTGAGGAAAACAGACACCAAATGCTATCCATCAAATACTTGTTGTCCATTTGCTACAAGCTAATACATTCTCATGACAAAACAACCTGCACTTCCTGGTTGTTTTGTTCCCCATCCCTTGTTTATTTACAAGCAGCGTCATCCTGCTGTGTGACTCTCAGGGATATCAAACCGTCTCCACTGAAATCCATCATGACACAGCTCAAACAGGACACATTAACACGGTTCACTTGGTGAAACGTGTAGCGTCTGGGGACCTTGTGTACCACCACGCCCTAACAGAGATCGCACTGTGTCCACAAACCTCCTCGGATGCTTAGCTAATCAGTCACATTACCTTCATGGGCTGGCTCTGGGTCTGGGGTGAGGGAGATGTCGTTGAGCTCGCGAAGGCAAAGCCACTCGCCATCGACAGACACGCGAAAGTTGCAGAGATAAATGGTCTCCCGGGCGGCCTGGGTGATCTTGTCGGTGGTGGGAGTCGGGGTTTCGCTCTGAGGCGTCAGATCAGACATGATGACTCAGCTGATGTGAGGCAAAACCAACACCACCGAGGGAAAAAGGCGTAGTAGCTTTTGTTCCACAAGCCAGTGAAGGCCCCAAAAAATAACAGCTCAGAGAGAAGAGGAAATCAGAGAGAGGATGAAAAGAGCATCAAAACAAAAGGGAGAAATGGCCAAGACAGGGAAGGCCCCACAGCAGCTCTCAGCAGGTGTCTGAAAGGGTGCTGCTTTTCCTCCTCTTTATGCCTGCATCCTTCTCTCCTCCTTGTTACAACTGAGTGAAATACGCTGCTGTCTTGAGAAAGGCTGCCCTGCCCTCTCCTCCTCCACCTCCTCCTCCTCTTCAACCCTGTTGTCCCTTTTGTGCAGACTGGGAATTTAAAATGCAAGAGAGCACCGTGATGAAAATCACAGCCCTCCTCCGGTCGGCTTAACACCGGTTCACTCTGATTGGACTGCCTGTGCACCGCAGTGAATGCACTGGGTGGGTGTTGACCAAGATGGCTGACAGTAGTGCTGGGTACAGCAACACACTGTCACGTGAGCAGATGGTGCATGCGTAAAAAAAAGAGGGGGTGGGGGTCCCCAGGGTACCCAGCCAATGCTAATGATGCAGCAGAGGACTCATCTGTGTCTCAAGCATCAACAGCTTCCCCTGATCTGAAACAGAAGCCTGTTATTTGACAATGCAATTACTGAACGGGCTGCAGCAGCACAGCAAAACACCAACAGCAGCGAGCAACAAGGGTAATAAGGCCAAATGTCCTGGATGTAATTGGTTATTGTGTTATTTTAACTTTCCATTTAGGAAAACTAAGTGATGCGCCTCTTATAAAATCATAAAAGAAAGACAAACACATATTCTGGTAAGGATTCCACAGACCTGGTGCATGTTGACAAAATTAAAAGCCACAATTCACAACATTAAAACGTTTGTAACTGGTCAAATGACCAAACCAACTGAAAATCCAGTGTTCATTTAACACGGCTACAACAGAGAAAATAAAAGTAGCCATCAGCCTTAAGAACTTCAGTACTTAAGCTCTGTCATGTTATAGGTGTCCGACTGCCTGCAAACCACTTAATGCATATATGTTTGAAAAGTGATAATAGACAAAGGATTTCGTTGAGTAATTGATTATCTGATTTAATCAAAGAAATACTGTAGGTCTTATAGATTAATCAGTATTATTGATCTGTCACCGATTGATGCAAAAGGATTTCTTGAAATCTAATGCTTCTTAAAGACCAGTACAGGGGTGCCCCTGTGGTCTAAACAGCGACCATGTAATCACAAAATCCCTAGTTCAAGATGTGAACCTCTGTTGCCTGACCCCCCATTTTCTCCTCAAATTTCCTGTTCATTTTAGTAACGAATTATCTTTATTGATAATCCACAGATTATTTTCAAAAGCTGGACAAAAAAATCAGCCAAGCTAATAAAAAAAACACAAAACACACAAAGCATTGTGAAGAGTGCTCACCACCGTTTCTCAGAGCCCAAGCTGACATATTCCGATTGTTTCAGCAACCCCAAGATATTTTGTGTACAACAATAAAACAGACAAACACTCACATCGGAGAAGCTGCAACCACAGCATGTTTTCAAAAGGGACTAATCGATGATTAATCAATTAAAAATGATTGATCATTATCAAAATAGTTGCTTCAGTAGGTTGATTTATCAACTGATTGTTACAGCTCTACAAGGAACACTCATTACCGACTTACTTACCAATGAGTCTGTGGTTAACTCTGCTTATACTTACGAGATAAGGCAGAGGAATCAAATATAAGCACCAACGCTATAATCTTTGTTTTTTCTGTTCAGCTAAAGCAGTGAATAACTTTCATAAATGCGTTTGGCCAGTTCATGTTACCTTTGAGCTTAACAAAAAAAAGCCAACAACAACAACAACAGTAAACGGCATCGCGCAAAGAAATGAACCAAGTCTCTCAAAACAACACGACACGCGATGAAATCCAGCGCAGAAACAACCACACACCTTGTTTACATTAGCTATGTCAACTGAATTCATCAAACAACAAAATGACAGTTGCTTATCTGAGTGTGATAATCAACTTGACAAGAGATCTGATGGTATGTGTTATCTTCCTAACCTTAGCTTAGTCACTGTCACTCTTCTAGAGTCACAAGGTAGTAAGTTGTTTGTTTAGGGACAGTCCAAAGTTAGCTAACTACACTAGCAAGCTAGCAACGCTAACAGCAGGCACAGTTTAAGTTTGTTGTTCGTCGGGTAATTAAGGAGGATAACGCTTGCTAGCTGGGTGATTGTCTGGACTTTTGCAAGGTTCGTTAGCACTTACTTCTGCGCTTTGAGTCGATTCTTTCAATCTGGAAGTCATACTGTCGAAGCGAAGTGGGTGACAGCGACCCAGCCTTCCCAAACCTCAGGCTCGAGGAGTTTAAAGCCTCCTTGAAGTAAATCACCGAGGTCGGGGAGAGAGTCTCGTCTGGACTGTCAGCGTGTCCGTTTTCATCCGAGGAATTCTGTCTCCCAGAACTTTCTGATGCCTCTGAAGATGCCTGCAGAGGCTGATCTCCCGGCGACATGTCCCGCTCCGCCATCCTCCCTCCTCCCCTCCCCCGGTCAAATTCACTTCATGTGACCAGCGGGTGGGCTGTCGGTCGGCGGTCAGCTAGCTAGGTGCTGCGCACATGCACCGGGGTGGCTAACAAAACAACCTACGCGGCAGTCCCGTTTAGTCCAAGATCTCTCCGGCAATCACTCCGCTTGTCGTCCTGTCCTCCACAGCCTCCCCCTGACCCGGAAATAGCTTGGTATTAGCATTTCTATGGTCAAATCTGTTGCTAAGTTCGCGAGATTTGCGCGCTGTGTCAGCGTTCCAGCAGTCCGTTTACATGGCCAGAGACAGTGCACGTGAGGGGAGATGAGACGCTAGTGGTAGATCCATGACGGGGGCCAATCCCCTGACTGCTCCCATGATTCATTGCGAGACCCGTCGGCGGCTGAGAGAACTTGTGCCTCTCCTGTTTCTAACAGTCTCTGATGAACCGATTCTGCGTTAAAACAGCGCGACTTACTGGAAAACAATGAAATGACATGTTAAAGAGGATAAAGTATTTGAAACATCATGGCATGCTAAATGTTGACTGACAGCTGAAGGCCAAATCCATGAGGATTAAAGACTAAAGACTAAAGACATCTTTTTCTGAATAATGCTCCTGATTTATAAGATACATTTTAATTCACCCTAAAGGAAGGTTTTGTCCTGTACTAAACACATGAACAGGAAAAAGAAATGTATAGCTTGTGCTTCTGCTTTTACATAAATGGACCTCAAGTGTCTTCTTTTAATAACACTTTCATGACACCATGAAACCACCTTGGAGATGACTTCAAACACAACAAATACATTTTGGATTGATCTTTTGAAGGTATTTGTATGCCATTTTCACATTTTTTCCATGCTGGCAGCATGACTCCAGGATGGTAAGGCTGGTCTGTTGGTTGGTCCGCCACTTTGGTCAAGACTGAAATATCTCAACTAATCAATGTATTTCTTTCAAATTTGATACAGAGATTCCTTGACACCAGCTGACGAATCCCCTTGAATCCTATCATTAAAAACACAACTATATCTAAGCAGCCTTTTTGCAGAAATTGGCATTAATAGACATTTTACCTATTATTATCCCTTAGAAAGTGTGAAAATTGGCTTTCTCTGTGTTTTGTGATAACAATAAGGGCATCAAGTCTCTGCAAGTCACAGCAGTCAGAAGAGGCTTTTCTGTTTCCTCTCACAGAGTTCAGCTACATTACTTAAACTAAAACCTCACACCAAACTATCAAAGCTTTTTCACAGTAGTGAAAAACTAAACAATATTTTGTCCATAACCTGATCATAATTCCCTGTCAAACAGTGCCAAGTATCAAGTTGTGCAACAGATTTCAAGGCGGTTTCTGACCCCATACTTTCATGAACGTCCTCAAAACTTGAATGTTTTGAATTTTCCTATCCACCATCCCTGTTTTTATCCAGCCGTTCACAATTTTTTATATCCTCGGCTCTTGCACAATCTGTTTCCATTTCCCTCGCCTGACAGCAGCCCTCCTCTGGCATCCTCTATGGTTTTATTTCAGGGTTTATTGATGGGTGTTTGTGTGAATAGCAAATGTTAGAGCACATTTCAGCCCCAGTTTTGCTTAAAAGCATTTTTGTAACTAAAAACAAACAGAACAGATGCAAAACATTATATACAACAAAACATCAATACAACAGAGCAGAAAATCAACAACAGAGCAAATCAGGAATTTGACAACACTAATAACACTACAGATGGCTCTTTGCACTAATTGTGACCCGAAGGACAATTATTATAAATATGTATCATAAGGTAAGATAAATCTTTGAAAGAGTTGATCAAAAACAGGGCAGTACATAAGAAGCAGCAATAACTCTGCAGTTGCCTGAAAAGGCAATTTCTGATAACTATTGCCACTGTGAAAATGAATCAGTTTACTGGCTGTTAAGTATGTTCAACCAAACTGCTTGATGATAAACATGGTATTCATACAATTTTGCCCATTTTTAATGTCGTCAAGTGGTTTGAAGAATTTCAGAGAAAAAGGGGGGAGGTGGATCTACTGTTCCTGGAACAATTTCACATGAAAGGAATGAGCTGGCACAAAATAAAACCGTGTGGAAAGACATCAGGGATCAAACCAGCAGCATCAGATCATCACATAATGTAGAACACATTTAAAACTACAAAGCGCCAACAAGCTGTTGCAGATACCTCTCAAATCCAACTTTAAAGGGCAAATCAAGTCAAATACTTAATAGGATTTGTGTTTTTGAAGCTGAATTTGAAGTAAAGCTGAGGAATTGTGAAGCGAAGACGTAGTTGGTCTATGACGTTATTCTGTCTTCCTGTCTCTCAACATTGCTGTTTTTTTTCCACGAATAAAACTTCATGTAAATGAGGGAAAACATGGAAATGCTGACATGCTTGAGGTTGTAAATGTGTGAAGCAGCGCCTGTTTTGCGTTATACACTCATGTATGAGGGACAATCCATTCTCACACTAACTTGTCTCAAACATGTCATACTGCTGTTAGCCTTAACAATATTTTGTGTTATGAATAAAAACATAAAACACTGTTTTGAGAACAAATTTAAAATGGAAAATTTAAGCAGTAAAGGTAAAAGCCCAAGGCAGCAATCTCTGGTAAAAAATGCTGTTAGGGTCTTCAATAAATTCAAAGCCTTTACAAAACCATAGTAATGAATTCCTTCACTAAAACTTTGCCTCATAGATATGACATACAATACAGGCCCATCTACTCTAACTGCACAGTCAAATGTGATGTGTATTTGTGTCACGTATATAAAGATGTCCAGTCCAAATGGCTTACAGGGTGCAAAAAATACAGCTGCAGCAGTGAAACAAGACTGCTGGTATCAGCGTGTGTCTTAGATTGACACCTGAAACATTGAACAACCCCAACAAGTAACGTTTAACCTTGATTTTCAAAGAAACTAGTGTTATTTTCCTGTTATTTTGTGTAATCCAGAGTACTACATTTTAGACCCGTGATCTTAGTACAGAACCAAAGGTTACACAGCAACCAAAGTTAGTGTGTAGATGTTCAATTCCCAGTCGAGTGAACTAAACAGATAATTAATACATGTTGAGTCTGAGAGGTACAGAATACAGAAGACACAGTGTCCTGTTTCCCAGCAGCGCACGCTTCTCACGAATTTTGAAAAGCACTTTTCTGAACTCAGAAGGAAGTTAAACATTGACTTACCTCCACTGGATGACACGGGTGAGACCAATATCATTTGTACATGTACAAACATGTACAAATGTAGAGCAAAATAAAGTTTTTTTAAAAAGTAGTAAAGTAAAATTCCAGCTCAGTGCGGTGAGTGTTTTGACTTTTATACATTAAAAACAAATCATTAATTAAACCAGAACTTCAGTTACTGATTTAGTTAGTTTTAAATCATGATTTGCTGTGAATCTTGTATTTTTTGAAACTGTAGCTTCAGTTTTTTTTTCTCAATTCAATTTCTTTGAAGTTTCACGGATCCACATTCTAATATTCACAAGAACAAATGACATATGTTTGTGATGATAAAAACCAAGGGCAGTGGCCACTCTGTAGCTCTGTGGAGCTTCTTGGCCTCTTTTAGCTCATTGTTTTGATTTTACGGCTCATTTACTGTATGTTCAGTCTCACTGCTGTAAGCAGGCTGTTGTTTTCAGCAAACAAGCATTGATAACCCCATTAAACTGGGGTCAGTGGGTTCATCAGAGCCAAAGTTAGGGACTGGTGGGAGAAAGTGAAACACCCTGATGCTACAGGAATATTTCTAAAGTTGGTGGTGAAGAACAAACCAGAGCTAAAAAGAAGGCCTAAGTGAAAACGACAGAAACACAAACCCAGTGGAGCAATGATGTTGCTCTGTGTTGGATGTGTAGTCTGTTTTTACTAACATGTGAACCATTGGGAGCTATGTGTCTGTCAACACTGATGATGATATAAAAAGTAGTGCCTCTAATCATGTGGAAAATTACAGGTACTTTTTAACAAAAAGCAAAACATTTACCTATCGTTGTTAAGGCGTTCTGCTGAAACTGGCAAAGGTGAGAGGAGATCATCAAGTTTAAGTTTTTTTCTTTCCAAGGAAAGTAAACATTTAACTTTCCCTGGCAATCTCCTTCCTTGTAGAGCAAAAACGGGGCAGATTTACCCTATAAGTGGTCACACACACTTCCAAACTTTGACAATAGACCCATTAATCTTATTAATCTTTTGCTTTTTTCTTTTGCTGTAAGTCAGTCCTGACATATATGCTGAAAACTGTCTTCTGATGGTTTACTTTGTGGATAAAATGCCTAAAGGAACATGATGATCAAACTAAAAACAGGACAGGTATTTTGCGGCTATAGTATGTCAACCAAAAATCTGAACAAACTGAATGACATTGAAAACACTGAAGAAAATTCATATACCTGTGTTGAACAACATTCAACACGGGTATATGAATGGATTTGGAATTTTACTGGGAAATGTCCGGTCCGGTCAAAGACAGAGCAGGATCCTTAGAGGCTCTGGACCAAATCAAATCAGACCTGTCTACATTTTCCTTTCTTTTTAAATTTCTTGTAAGAAGAACTAAGCTGCATCAGCTTTGTATAAAACTCTTCAAAATCCTGTTGATGTAAAGTCAGAGAGCTTGGGGGTAATTTGAGGATTTGACTGAAGAGATCCCCAAACTGTGTGTAACCCTGTAAAGAAAATGAGAGGGAAATAACATGTTAGATCAAGACACATCTTACATACCAGAAAAAAAGGACAGGCTGCAGATCAAGAATGGACAAAAGTCTCATAACTTTTCTTTATATGAACATTTGTGGTGTAAGGTTACCCCAACAGATCATTGGGCTGCATCTTTTTAGCTCTGAAATCCATGATCCTTGAAGTATTTACGATCTGATGTTTAGGCTCAAGGGTGAAAGCAAGGTGATGATGGCACAGCCGGATCTATAACATACATAAGGTCTTTTTTTAAAACCATGACACAGCTTTACTTTGAATGCAAATTGATGACACATCTCATTTCTTCCTGCTGATTGCTGTTGTAGTTATCTGTAAAGTCTGTGCTGGTGTAACAGGCCATTACTAGGTGGATAAATTATGCAACGAAGGTAATGACAGCCAACCATGCCTCCAACAGATGGCGCTGTAGATTCAAAATCCTTCATTCACAGCTGAAATAAATAAACAATCCCACCAAGTGTCCCATACGAAGACAGTGCAACAATCCTGCTGTTCTTTTTAGATGCCATAGATAGCTTTCAGGCTAAAAGATATAGAACGGTTTATCTTTAGCGGTGCAAATGATGGTTCCACAAATCAGGGATATTTAAAGAAACATCTCTCAAGTCTCAGTTTTGTTTTCCAAGACTCTTCAGCGCTTTTTGGACAATTTATTACATATAACTACCATTAAAAAAAAAAATTTACTCGACTTTAACTACAAATGTCTTCCTTTTATTTATGTTTTCATTAATATCCACAGACGCTGACTTCATGTTGAGCTGCATGTGTTCAAGCATTGACCGAATCTGGCAAAACTGTAAACCCCTGTGACTTGGTTAAACTGGGAAAAACTGATGATGGTGCAGGAGTGGAGCAATCTGACCTCCCACCGGAGGAGTGGCGTTGACAGAAGGATGGTCCAGCAGATAGAGGCGGCAGCATGCTGAGCGCAGCCGCCGCACAATGCCACATACAAACTCACCCGAGCAGTGAAAGTAGACTTCTTTACCTTCATGCCACCGCAGGGGTGACAACAAGAGCCAGACACACAGCCAAAGACCAAAAACACAGCGGTAAGTCCTCATACAACTTATCAACGTAAACTTATTTCTGAAGGCCTTGTGTGCATGTGTGAAGAGGCGTCTTGACTTTAAATCACCATGATTTCTGTTCATTTTTCTGCAGCGACCTTGTCTGGTTGGTGCGTAAATGCGCAGCTGGAGTGTGTTTTGTTTTGGTTCTTTGGGACATTTACAATTCTTAGAATGCATGTAGCAGGATTTATTGGACAAATTCAAACTCCTATTCTCTTCACGGTTAGACTTTTGGAGCTGCATGCTGAAAAATTGTCCTGAAAATTTTCCCAGGATCACTACAGCTTTTGTAATGATTCACAGAGTGTCAGCATGATGTTTTAGTGTGTTTTTCCAGTTTAAAATGTGCCTGTGGTACTCCTGTAGTAATATTTTACTGTACTGTGTTTTCAAATCTCATCAATCATTAATTTTTTGGACGATTAGCAGGTGCATTACAAGTCCTACTTTGACACCTGTGCTGTGTCATATCTCTGAATTTGTTCATGGTGTCACTGCAGCTAAAGAGACTTTCCTTTCAGTCACACGCTCTGGTTGCAGAGCTATATGAAAGAGTGTGCACTGAATCCACAGAGAGCAGAGAAATGACCTCTCCGTGTGTTACTTTGTCAGGTCAGACATCAGCAGCCGCTCTGGTGATCCGCTCTGCTCAGCACATTCAATAAGGAGGTTTATCACAGGAAACCTGAAGAGATGAGCGGCAGCAAGAAGTAAGTGACTTCAACAAGCTGTACAGGAGTGCTTCTTACTCTCCGCAGGGCTACTTGACCTTATATAAATTGAAGAGACACCTGTGTGTGAGTGAGTATGAGTGTATGAGAGCTTACAGACAGCTTCTGATGCTTAATATGAGGAGGAGTAAATAAATGCTTATAGATCAGGTGCACTTCAGGGGCAAGTGTTGCGATAACGAGATCTGACAAGTTACAACACATTCTCTGTCTGGCAAACAGGTGACATTCATACTTTCAGTCAGCGCTGGAGGTCGGTGGACTGTAGGTGACTTTGCTGCAATTGAATCATTACATCTGATCTCAGCCGTGAGCTTACGAATCCCCTCTGTGTAAGCAAACAACACGAGGCTGCACGGGAACTCGCTCCTCAGCGGTCCTTAGACGTTTGATCGCGTTAAAGTTTAAGCATCAAGACAAGAACAGCCATGTAATTGCTTTACTAAGATCGTAGCCTCGGAGAAAATCACAGCTCAGATACAAGTGTGCGCAAACCAGAGTGACCCCAAACACACCACCTTTGCTGCCTTAATGCTGAACAATCACAGAGGCATGAAATTGGTATATATTGGATCTTAGAGGCAAATGGGCTTCATTTGATTCATTTATGCATCTTTAAATCAGTGACTATGACCAAACTGAGGGCAATTTGGGTCAGTCATTAGCCCAGATGATGCTGTATTACTGAGATATAGATTTTTTTTAAAATTTACTCCAGTATTGCCGATATCCCCACAGAGCTGGGCAACAAATACATATTAAATGTCTCAGAAACTGATTGAACTAGCCAGTCAGTACAGGGTCACCTGAGTGATTATAGAAGGCGATTTGACATTTATCTTAAGGATTTTAGAAGCACTGTTTCAGGGCTTTAAAGCACAATTTGCTTCCCATGTGACTCCCGCTTATTTTGAGTAATCAGTTGGAAGTTTTTGTGTAGTTTTTGTGACAGCTACCGAGACACAAAGTTTTGATTTTCAACCTCATGCGCAGCGAAACCTACAGTCAGACGAAAGCCCAGTGTGGCTATCATTTAACAAAAACTGTAGGTATCCTTTTATTGTGTGGCAAAACCCTTTGAGCTGCTGGGAAATCTGATATCCGCTGATATTTTGCCTTTGTTGCATTAGGGATTTAACTTTGCAAACTTGATTGGAGTACAGAATACCAGATTCATGACCTGGACACATTTACTCATATCTCCAGTGATGATTACAGCAGACACTGTATACCATAACACAGACCTGATGCCTTGAGGCTGTTTGATGTTTCCATGGTTTGGACACACAGTCGACAGTTGCATCAGCTCGGTTACAGAGAACACTCTCTCCTCTCTGAACAGATAGCGAATGTGGGCTGCATGCAGATCACTGTAGGCCCTACAAGGACACGTTATCTGTGAAGTGACAGACAGATAGATAGCAGTTAATATACAATCATGAGTGCAAAGTAACAGCCCGTCAAGTTTTGATTGCTTGTACAGCTTGTAATAAGGTTGTTTGAACGTCTACCTATTGTTCATCAATACACACATAGCTTAAAATATTGATTAAAGGAAAAATCCACTTAACCACCTGACCTAGCACACCCAAATGCACAGGTATTGGTGATCTAATTTGTACTCCTCCGTTCATTTTGTTCTTTTCCATTCTTCTTGCTCCCTGGGCAAATGCCATAATGTCACTTTGAGATATTTCCGGTGCATCTGTAACAGTTTGATAGCAGAAAACGCTTCAGTTATCTAAACTATCAAAGGCAGAGGTGAGACCAAGCGACAGTTTAAAAGTTATAAGTAAAGGAAGTAAACAAAGTTAGATCAGATCACATCCAATGAAAACTCCTGAACTTTGGCATTAAGTGTGAGAGAAGTGATATTATGTTGATATTGTTGTTGTGTAACTTGAAACAAAATTCAGTTTTGCCTGAGTTGTTAATGAAAGTTAATGAAAACTGTTAAAACAAAGAATCAGACCTGATACCTTAAGATGACTGCTTTCTGCGGTCGTCCTCCACTGAATGTGGGTGTGAGCTCTTTGCAAAAGTGAATTACTCCCAGTGGACGTGGTTCAGTGGCATAACAGTTTTAATTGATGCTTTAAAAAAGAGCTACAGCAAACGTCACCTTCAGCTGGGGCTAACTCACGCTACTACACCACTACAGGCCAATATCTGCAGCCTCTGGACTCCACAAGTGTTCAAAGACAAGATTTTGCACTGTTTCTTAAACTGATGCTTTTCTGTTAGAGCCATTGAACACAGATTATTAAAACATGTGGTGGACCAATCAATAAATCAATCAATCACTTATGGTAGCTTATCTTTCGTAGTTCAGTTTTAAAATCCAGAGTCTGTTCTCATCATTCTTTCCTGTTGATTACAGCGTAATCTTCAAAAACAAAGCTTCATCATTTCTGGGTGGATGTCAGAACCACAAAAACCAAAACCAGAAACTCTGCCAACTGAAATTACTCCCTGCTCTCTGCTGCTGAAATGGGTCTCCAGACGTTCCCTGTCAGGCTTTATTCTGACTGTTGGCTGATTGTTCTGGCTCAGGCTAAAACTGATTATACTGTAAGGAGAAAGAAGAATTCAGGAAAAGGTAAAACATTATCATCAGGGCAACTTAATCATATGCAGGTAAAGGGAAGCTGGAGAAGATGTGTTGTTAATAGTCAGCTGTGCAGTGTTTTGATTAAGTGGTGAAAAGCATTCTGGGAAATGTAGGAAACCACCTTTTTAAGTAGACACTGACAAAGCAGGGCAGGCGGGGGCAGGGGCGGGGGGTAAATTTAAAATGAAGTACACAGTAACTCTTGGATTGCACACATCATGACAAATGGGTGAAATGACTGCAGATAACAATGACAGTGGATTTATACTTTCAGTCTCTTATCATATCCAAAGCAAAAAAACATTTTTTTTTCTTGCTGAATAAGTTTACTAAAGCAAGTTGTTGTCCTCTCCTTCTCTGATAACATGTTAAGGTGCAGGCGTGAGTGGGCCGTCGCCTCAGGCTCAGTGGAGTTTGGCCTGTTATGTCCATGCTTGTTCTATAGGTGGCAATGGAGGGAGATGGAAGGGCAGGACTGGTAGGGAAGCTGGTGAAGTGCAGAGATAAAAGGCCTCAGCTTTTAACTGTGGCTGAATCATGGGGTTGTTTTAAAACTCCTTACAAAGTTGACCCACCGGAGACAAACTTACAAATCAGTGCTAAAGCCTGATGAGATGTTTTCATAAAAGATTCATGTGTGATTGTGTCAAAATTGTTGGTAATATTAGTATTAGCAGTGGTAATTTTAATGAAGAGCAACTGACCCAGCTCCTGGAAAGATTCTAAAGGTGTCATTTCATTTTTCCTTTTTTACCTCGTATTAAAGACTAGATATGCATGTTGAGCTCTTAGTTTGAGACAGAATAAAAGCCTTTCAGCAGTGGAACACACTGGTGATGCCATTATGTGCTGAGAATAACAAAAATGACATAACAGTCCACAAGCATGAACAGCTTTATTTCTAGAATAATTGTAGTTGGTGAGCTCAGTTTCTAATGCTCCTAAACACAGGAAGTGACTCAGAGTTAGCCGTTTATTTTGTGCTTCAGGAGTGTTGATATGGCCACAGGGTGGCTGCTGAAAACCACCGGCAAGTGTCAAAACAGCGCTGATTGCATAGAAATACAGATTATAGTGTTGATTTTCTGAGTCTCAGAGTTTAAATAACACTCAGTTTCAAACGCTCTTTTTCTTCCTCTTCTGTCTTTGTGTTTTTTTTTTTTTCAGAAAAAAAATGCACTGATCTATTGAATCTATTGGTCTGTGTTATATGAACTTCATGCAGCATGATGCAGTGAGCGGAGAGAGAACCAAACTGACTCCCCTCATGTCAGAACATCTCTTAGTAAGACACTGAATCCCAGCCAGATGGAAGAATACTGTTCTCCAGCTGACCTTTGACCCCTGACCCCATTGTGTCCAGGGTGTGTCTCTGCCCTTTTCCCTGCCAGTGCACTTTGACCCAGAATGGATTAAGTTTCTGTTAAAAATGACTGAAATTATTAATGGGATTATTATAACGTATATATCCTCAGATTAAGGGATTACTGGACACAGTAACAATGTTAAATTAGTGTTGAATTAAAAAAGAAAAAAGTAAAAAAAAAAAGAATTGCCAATTCCAGCACTCCACTTCTCCTCCAACTTCTCCCTCCACAGTTACTAACATTAATAATAATAATTAATATTATCATTATTGTTGAACAAGCTGCTTTTCTGAGGCTCCAAATCACTGTTAATTACATTTTTTTGGACATTTATGAATTAAATTAAATTAAATTATTTCTTAACAAAAACACAACAATTGTTGTTGCGATTGTTCCACAGAACAAACCAATTTGTCTGTGATCCCATTAGGGTAAAACCCAGAGCTTAAGTAGTTCTGGTATTACTTGACATGGTGTGCATTTGTGTGTCTGTGTGTTGTGTTGGTGGTTGAGTAGGGGGGTGGGGGGATTACACTGGGAGTTATAATGCATTTATAATCACCTATAAAAACAATATTTGTTATGTTTAAATGATCAAATGATAAATTCTGAAGTTCATGTTTCTGACTGCAGGGACTGTTTCCTGTTTTCTGTTTCCGTGGCAGCCGCTCACTCAGCGTGCACACAGATGACTGAAAACACAAACAGCATTACACGCAACACAAAATCAAACAAACAAAGCTTCTTTTTAGCTTCGGTCCCGGTCTGAATGAAACATTTTTTCAATCTTTTTCATGTTGATGTTTGTTGGGAAACAGTACGGGCAGTTTGAGATGTGGACGAGTGTGTGTGTGTGTGTGTGTGTGTGTGTCTGTGGAGTCGTCTTGGAGGGCAGTGGAGGCTCCTACACTCCAGCCTGTTACGGGTTTGTGTGTGTGTTGTCACTTAAGTAAAGCCGGCGTAATCCTGTAAGGGCGGATGAGTAGACAGACATGTGATGCCCCACTTGTTTCTTAGGTGGAGGGTGGTGAAGAGGGGGGCTGGCAGGCATTACCTGCCAGATGGAGAGGCTTTGTAGTGTGTGTGTGTGGGCGAGTGACTGATTAGACACAACACTAACATACTTTTTCCACATATTTTTGATTTTCCCAGTAATAAAGCACAACACCTTGATTCGGTGTCTAACAGGTGAACTGGGGACTGAGCCAGATCCAGATTTTGATGGGTTCCAGTCTCAGTCAGTCTGGCGGTTTTTTTTTTTTTTTTGCACATGACCGGCACCAGCCACTCCGGCAATCGCACTCAATTAGCAGAGACTTCCTGTCCTCTCCCTCACCCTCCTCCGCCAGATTAAATCCATTACATCGTACCTATCGACTGCGCACTTTGCCCTCCTCAAGGACGGCACACACTCTCACCCTCCAGGATAGTTTACTGACTGAGGAGCATACACTGGGGTGCTATCTCCGGGTGTAGAGGTAGTCACAGAGGGTGTCTGTCAATGACTCTTTAATGGGTCGAGATGAGCGCCACCAGCAGCACCAGACTGAGTCCCAGTCCGAATTTACTGCAGGTGAACGAGCCAAAGCGCTATGGCTCCACGTTGTCACTGGAGGAAAAGTGTGAGCAGTCTTTCTTCCTCTTTTACTACTACAGGATGGAGGACGAGGCGGTGCTGGACCGGGGGGCGTCCTTACTCAAGCACATCTGTGACGAGGAGGAGGTGGAGGGTAAGTTTGCACCAGTTCACTTTCATTTCTCTGCATGTGAAAGTCGTAGTTTTCCTTCCATATGATCTAGAGAGCAAGGCAAGAGAAATATCAGGAAACATCAAACACTGTACATTTAAAAATGTCCAAGGTTCAATTTCTTTATGAAATAGTTTTAGTTTTTTTTTTGTATTGAGTCATTTGTCTAAAAACAGTGCAAAGTAAAACCAAACTGCTTGTTAAATTGGAGATTTCCTTCTTTTTTCCCAAATAACCTAGTTCTTCTTCTGAATTGTGTTTTGTTTCAAAACAAGGGCACTCATTGAGAGAAACAGGAAGGGCGCCATTTAGCCTTTCAGAGACAGCCAAATTTCACGCACTTCCTGCATGTACACCGTGATGCTCACCTGTTTAGCAAGCTGGCACGAGAAAGATGTAGAACACGGAGCATGTGATCCTGTGTTTACCTCACTAATCCCCTTAAAGATCTACAGGAAAACAAAGAGAAAGAAAAAAACATTCCCTTATGTTAAAATGTCTTTGATGACTGCCTGCCAATGATCTATAAGGAGTAAAACTAATATAGTAATATTATAATTTTATTCTCTTGGCATGTCGATAAGTGGATTAATGCCTCCAGGTAATGCAGTTGAGCTGCATTTGAATCTCTCATCATATCAAACTGTAGATAAAGATTTTTTTAAAATATAAAATCTTATTAAATCCATAATTTTAAAGTGGTGAAGTGAGATTTAATAACACAGTCAGACAGCACATGTAGAGTGGTCTTTTTTATGTAGCTGCTGTAGTATTTCTAAATTAAAGAACCCAGCTTTAACTAACAATTTATTGTAGCTCTTCCTTGCAAACTTTCTGCTGCTGAATTTCTCTCATTTCAGCCGATTAACTGTAAATTTACTCAGTAACAATAACAGAAGTTCTCAAGGCAATTTCCATATAAAGCAAGTCTAAACCATACTCTTTATAATATTAACATCAAGTCTGCGTTATTTTTTTTTTTAAGTTACATGATCAGTTTGCTTTAATGCAGAGTAGACTTTTCAAATTCTACTTTTTAAGTAAGTTTCAAAAGTCTGCTAATTGATTTTTGTGAATCAATGGCTGTAAAAACAGCAGCATGGTTTGTGAACTGTGATGTAAGGTATGTCTGATTTGCTAAAGCATGCAAAAAAAAACAAAAACAAACCCTGGAATGATCCTTTAAGTAACTTATTTGTACACATGACTAACAGAAACAGGGATAGTATTCGCACAACAGTGTCCCTCATGCTGGAGACATCAACATTTTGTCAGGTGTCACCTCAGCTTGAACCCTGCTTCGATCTGTCCAACTTCCTGTGCGTAACCAGCGTCTCAGCTGTGTCTGCGTGTGTCCTCGTCTCCACTGAGCTCGGCGTCTTCCCCGCTGCTCGCTCAGAGCCGGCCGACTGATAAAAAGAACAATAACAGATGAGGTAGCTTGACATTTGTCACACTGCACAAGATAAAGCTCTGTGAGTGGAGCTTTGGTCTGACGGCCAAATTATCTCAATCTGATGCTGATTAGCTTGTGTTTTCACTCCAGTAACATTTTGGTATCTGACCCTGCGTCACAGACAATGATCAAAACAGAGGATTCAGTTATGCAGCTCAGGTCCCACTTTGTGACCTTTGGCCAATTTTTTTTCTTTTAACACAAATAACATTAGTACTGTAGTTATAATGCCTATTAGATGGGCTCTCATGCTCATACTCACATCTGGTGTGAACTTATGTTAAAGTGATGCATGTTTGTATTTCTGTGATATAACTCAAAGTTTTACTGCTGAATCAGAAGCTAATAGGAAGAGTAATAACATCTCCTAAAAGAAAATCAACGATCAACATCTCCAACAGTATATTTTGAAAGCTGTAGAAGTATTAGCATGCTGTCAGCGCTGTGTGGCGTGTTGCCATCCTCCCCACTGGGCAGGTCCCAGCGGTGCGGTTACTGGGGAAACTGGCAGTGGCGTTGCCTCTCCTCAGAAATTCTAGTGAGCTAAACAAACCTCCCAGCAAATACAAGGATTTCATTTCATTCAGTGTGTGCTCACGGGCAGCTCCAAAAGAAGTTCTTCTTCCACCCCTGAAAAAAGAAGAGGAAGTCGCGTTACAAAGCTGCTCTGGCAGTGTGCAAATCTTCCTTTCCATCCCCTTGACTCGACTATTTTTTATTCCTTCTCCTCCATCACTCTCTTCTCTTTCTCTCAACTCCTTTTTATTGTTGCCGTTCAGCCTGTGCAAACGTCTTCACGCTCTGCTTTATTGCTCATCTATCAGCTCTAATGGGTGTATAGTCTTTATGTCCCTCTGTCTGACTGTGCCTCTGCTCTTCTTTGTTGCCGTCCAGCCATCTGCTTCTGGATCTTGTTGTAATCCTACTGCTTCTTTAGTCCACTCTAATATTTCGTTATGAAACATTAAGGTGCTAAATCTATTAAGGCTTAAGTTGTGTCGCTTAAAATTTGGTCTTTAGTGGATAGAATGGATGGGTAATCTTCTGATTAATTGTTTTAACCCTAATATCAAAATATTGACATTCCCATATAAAGATGGTTGTATGCTGAAATACAGCAAACTAGAATATATTACTTGGAAAAAGTCAGAGTGCCTGCGAGGAAACCTGTAATTTTTGTGAGTGAGAGTGCTGGAAAAAATAAATCTATTGTGAATGGTGGACAGTAGCTCCAGCATCAGCATCACTCCGGCCAACTTGGACCTGAGCCTCCAACCTGACCCTGACCTTTCTAATGTTGTCAAACTGGCACAAATCAGAGTGCAAAATAATGTTGGTATCACCTTTACAAAACAAACTCCATTTGGACATCCGGTGAGAATAAACACAGTCTGAGTTGCATCAACTTAGAGAGTTTTTTTTCCTGGAGTAGGTGAGTTCTGTTCTTATTTTTTTCTTTTTTGGCCCATGATGCTGGCAGTGCTTTAGTCTCGTTTGATTGATCTTGCGCCCTGTGTTTTCATGTTATCACATAAACATGGGACAGGTGCCATCTTTGTTGAACCAAAAGCCTAGTGAGCAGCAGCTCTGGTGTGGGTGATGCTGGTTTTGTCTCCCTTTTTTTTTTTTTCTGTTGTCTGTTTTCTTCTGGAGAGTCCTTCTGTCTTTGTCTCTGTCTTTCTGTCTCTCCCACATTTTTTTTCACCATTTCTCATCTGTTTACCGGCATTGCTGTGTTTGTCTTTCATTCTTCCTGTGCCACCTGAGAAGGGAAACAGACTGATGTACTGAAGGAACTCCTGATGTTTGCAATGTTTACTCCAGGAAGTTTTAAAGATTTCTAATAAAAGTGTATATTTTCTTAGTTGCTCCTCAATAGTTGTGGGATAAAGTTCAGCCACATCAACAACAGTGAAACTACACACTAATGTCCGATAAGCAGTATTTAACATCAGGAGTAACACTGCTCAGAGCTGTTTAGATCTTCCTCGTCTCTGATGCTCAGTATTTCCTTGGTATGCTGAACCGTCTGTGTCAGTGAATTTAGATGAACCCCTAAAACACAAGGCATTGTGGTACGAGTGAATAATGAGCGCTGTTGTGCTTCAAGAGGGATCATTGTTTGTTGTGTTGAGGGGTTCAGCCACTTCCTGGTTGGGTCATGTGCAGTGCTTGGCTCAGCGTTACCCGACCTGCTGGAAAAGGCGACGTTTGACACTGATCGCATAGAGGCTTTTGTTTCAGCAGAACTTTTGATGTTTACTCTGAAAGGTTGTTTTTTAAAAGTCTTCCTCTGCTTAGGAAGCAGACGCTTGTGGTTTCAGAAGTCTGGTCCAGGTCGTAGGTTTCTGGGGGCCTGCAGGTATTAGAGAGAAGGTGAATGTGAATTATTGATTATTATTATTATTATATAAACATCAGCCAGCTTATAAATTATTGACCACAGTGGGTATTTTGAACTGTCTACACTGGCATGTACAGGACTGTATGTGTAGAAAACTAGCATTAGAGTGATAATCTTCATAAAATCTTTTAAATATTAAACACTTCCTTACAGACCATACAGTTGGTCACCAGTTTATTAGGTACACCTAACAAACACTAATGCAGTCGAGAAATCAACTGCAGTGACTTTTCCAGGGGCTCAGGAACCATTTCAAACACTCGTTACCTGCATTTAGACGAGAAGAACCAGGGTCTTCATTTAGTTCCCCATGTTAGTACGGTCCGATGGCCCAGGGACTGCTGGAACAAAACACAGTTGTAGTGTTGAACACTGTGGATTAGCATACAACTTCATTCACACAGTAAGCAAACACTGGGTGCCACATTAATCCATCGCCAGCTCCCAGTAAGACAAGCTTAATGAAAACTAATGCAGCCTAATACAACAGCCCAGCGACAGTTATCACGATACAGTTCAGTTCAACAGCACCACAAACAGCATCCTCCGAAAGGACCATGAAGTTGAACCAGCACTTCTCTAAAGCTCCACTTTATAACTTTCATGAAGTCCAGAGTCAGATACCTTACATGCATTTCTGAACATGGATGTATAGCATGTTGGCGGGCTGTACTTCCATCCGAATGGTATGCTATTACCAAACAGTGTGGTTTGCTTGTCATTATTGACCATAAACTACATATAAAACAGTGCGTCCTGTCGGTGCTGCACCAACATAACAGGGATGTAGTCATGCAAGTAGTCATGGCGTCTTCGCTGGAATGTGCTACTTCTTTTTCTGTCCAAATATTTGTTTTGACAGTGTACTGCAACCTCTCTAACCTGGCTCTGTTACGCTGTCTCGGATCTGTTGTGGGCCACGTGAGAATGTTCCCTGTCGAACTGGAATGGATAGTGGTCTAAACATTAGGTTTAAGGTTATGTACCATAATTCACTTCCTCTGCAGCACTGTAGTGGTCACGTCATCATTTTCTTCTTGTTTTGCACTTGGTTGTGTTTTGTCATTTTCAGGAAATCATCTGTGAAATTTAGGTGCATTGTTTGCATCGTAGCAGTTAGAACAGAACTGGATTTGTCAGGATCTTTAGTGTCAGAGGTCACCAGCTCTTTTTTTGCTTTTTATCTTTTTTTGCAGGTCACCACACTATCTACATTGGCGTGCGCGTGCCCAAGAGCTATCGACGTCGGAGGCGCCACCGTCGGAGAACCGGCCACAAGGACAGAAAGGAGAAGTTGACGGAGAACACCTCTGACAAGTCGGACACAGAAAACAACGATGAGGCCAGCAACAGCATCCTCAAACCTCTCAGTAAGTTCTGATGGACTCCATGTCAAGGCCGATTAGGGCTCATGTCTGTCTTCGCTGAAGGCTGCTCTCTTTTCCAGACAAAAAAGCCCCTGTAACTCCCCGTGACCCCACAGAAGTTGCTGAGTCCACTTAGTGGCCAGAAATAGCCATGCATGTCTTGCTGAGTGATGAGTCTGTTTCGACAGAGCAGAGTGAATTTTTATTGGAAGTAATGGCTGCTCAGACACAAATGTACCAGTGCTGATATGAGTCTCTCGAGTACAGTGTATTAATCCTTGTCTTTCTGGGCTTTTGTCCTTGGTTGTAGACATAAGTGTGTCTGTCTCTGTGTGCGTGCTGGTGTGCTAGCATCTATATGTGTTAGTGCTTGTGCTCTTGGTTGGCTGGAGCTTTTTCCGTCCCGTAGATTGTAAAGTGCGATGTGCCCTCAGGCGCAGCTGCTGCGGTCTGCGGATGCTCGGACAAAGAGCTCCGGCCAGTTTGAGTGAAAGTTTAGAAAGAAAGGGAGGAGAGAAAGGTCACGTTCGGTGCTTGTGAGTTAAAATGTTAAAGCGTAAGCCTAACTCTCACTGACGGCAGCATTTTTTCTCTGCTGTGTTCAAGCTCTGGTCTGAAACGGTGTGAGACTGATTTTTATAGTGTCACAGAGGTCGTGGTGATTTTAAAAGAGTATGAATTTGCCATTTTTACAATTTATGACTGTAGTTCCAAACCTGGAGGTTGTGCAGATTTATTCTGGTGACACCAGGGTTCTTCTGACAACAATAACGTGCAGAAATTTGGGAGAAAAATAGGGAATAGGAGTCTCTGATTACATGAGGTCCACGTGTGACAGCAGTCCTCTGTGAATAAGGCTTAAAACGTCCTTGGTTTCTGTCCGATCCAATAATGAGACGCGCCACTGTCATTTCTAGAGAATGATGTAATTTTACACACACTTACTTGCACATGACGTGACAAGAGAAAATACGCCAGAACTGGATTTTATAATGTGTACACATCACTTGATGTGGGGGATTTTCTTCAGGACATAAATCCAGTCAGAGAGTAGATTACAGCCAGCCCATCTGGATGCTGCTACTGCCTGTGATGGTGTGTATTTATCAAAAATTGTGAGTTGCACAGATTTTTGGCAACGTTCCTTAATCACAATCAGTATTGAATTCAATTAACATTTGATTTGAATTGCAATAATGGCTACTTCATCAGAGTTTCAGCTTTAATTTGAGCAGGTTTACCTCAATATAGAAAGAACTTATGTGCAAAAGAGCACAAGAGAGAGTTGCGATTTAGATTGAGGTGGAGTTGTCTGTCAATATAAGAAGTAAAGAGGTGACTGCAAGTGAAGAAGATAATAATAAGGCTCAGCAAAAAGCTAAAATATTTCATTTGGGTATCAAAGGTAGTTGGTTTGCTGAAATCAGCAGTTGAATACAGCAGGTTCATACAGGAAGACTAGAAAATGGCAAATGACCTGGCAGACTGAGGAGCACAAGCCTTGTGGATGCAGCAGAAAATCATTTACTTGACTGCGCAGCAGCAAGTGCACGGCAAGTAAAGAACGCTCTGTAGGTTGCAGGCAGGCAGGTTTCCTTTAGAACAGTCAAGAGAAGTCATCATGACCATAACCTCAGAAGATTCACCACAAGATACGAAACCCTGCTGAGCCTCAAAAACGGAAAAGTCCAGGTTACGGTTTGCAAAAACATAGAAAAAGAAACTGGTAGAGCTGATGAAAAAAAATCTGTGAAACAAAAATCAACCTCTGTCAAAGCCACCAGCTAACTGTCAAACATGGTGGTGGCTCTGTTTTGGCTTGGACATGTATGGCTGCCAATGGAAATGACACACTGGTGTTTATTGATGATTTCACTGCTGATGGGAGCAACAGGATGAATGCTGAGGTGCAAAGGTACATTCTGTGCTCAGACTCAGCCAAATGCATCAAAACATTTCGTCACTCAGCAGGATAATGATCCTACTCTCCTGTGTTTCACAAGAAAAATACAAAAAGCTCAGAAGATTAATTGAAGCAATCTTATACATTTTGTGTGTTGGATATTTTTTTTCCTTCAGGTTTATCTACAGAAAGACATGAAAGAACACAGATAACAGATGAAATAGTTTTCAGTGCAGCTTTAGACTTTTTTGCACCTGTTTTCCGTCTTCAAAGCCTAACCCTACGCTTAACCCTATTCCAAATTGTCTGGTTATTGAGCCTTAGGACCAGTCTGGCAGGGATGCTGTACTCGCCAAAGCGTAAAATGAATTGCGTAGGCGTAGTTTTTAAATTTTATTTTACTGTTGCTGACTGCCCCTCAATTCCTATCTAACATGGCGGCATCAAGTCTTTACTTTGCATTCAAAATGATCCATTTTCTTCTTTTCTTTGTGTGCTGCCAAAAATGGATGTGTTCTTCATTTCTTAAAAAACAAAACAAAACAAAAAAAAAAACAAAAAAAAAAAACAAAACTGAAGTCAGGCTGAAATGAGGTAACATCTACAACCCAACACACCCCGGTTTGTTTACAGCAACAGTGGTAATTCTCCATTCATGGAAAATGCGACTATGTTGGCAGGAGAATGTGAGCATTGACGTTTTGTTAACAGTCAACACTGCGGTCGTCTGCTGGTCCATACGGGCGAAACAGCGTGAATGCTGTGGACGTTATGTAAAAAATTCTGTGATGGAATTATGAAGAGCATAGTGAGGTGGCATAACAACACAAACAGAGACAATTGGTATTGTGAAGTGAATGGTTCATTTGATATATTGTATGTAAACAGACTTTTGTACATTTTCAATTCCGTTTGATGTGAAGCATTAAGTGAACTGTTGCTACTTGTTTCTTTTGAAAGTTATTGGCTGATTACATCAAAGCCAAACTCAGCACAACATTTGTGCAATGTTGAAATATCTTTGCTCCTAATAATGAATTTGTGGCTTTTTAAAATTTGGAAATCTATCCCATAATGGAATAGCAAAGTATTTCAAGATCTGTACAATATGGGACTTCCTTTTTCCTTAGATCCTACTGCAAGTGCTTCATGTGTGATGTCAAAGAATGCAAATTGTCTGCTAAATGCTGATTTCCAGTGTAGGACGCATAATTTAAACGCTGAATGGATAGTTTACGAGCGAGAGTAGCTCACTTTTGAGCCTAATATATCAGCACGTGTAGTAAATATGAGATTCCATGCTGTAAAATCCGCTTGGACTGTTGATATTGAACAGTGTCCCCTCTGTATGTCATGGCCTATCCAACCTTTCAGCGTCAAACTAGGCATATTAGCTGACGGCTGGATTTCTGGAACAGCTAGTGAACTAGCCCTCTGACCTTCCAGTGTCATTCATGTCATAGGCATTTAAATAAAAATAAAATAATTGCATTTTTTATTTTAAATTCGTTTTTTCCAAGTAGCTAACTTGTGCTAAAACATTTTTTCTGCCATTTGTGACGGTAGAGCAGCTCTGCCTTTAAGAAAAATCTTTAAGCTAAATCTTAAACCTGCAGGCATCTGTCAGGCACGCAAAGACTGACAGACGTGCAGTATACCTAATGTCCTGCTGTTATTCACTGCCCTCCTCCGCATTGCTCTCTCTGGGAAACAGGGCCGGCCCCAGGGGAAGGCCCTCGTCTGTAATATGGACCGAAATCCTCTTGTTTGGTCAGATGGACGCTGCAGGGACGGCGAGTACATCTCCCGGTTGCATGTGCGTCCACTGCAGTTATTTGACCCCTGCTCATTTTGATGAGCTTGATTTTTTTTTTTGTAAGCCATATCCCATCTTTTCCAACTAGGATCAAATGTTCTCTCAAAGTGGATTACATAGATTACTTAGAAACTTGGTTCTTATACAAATGGGTTTAATATCCCAAAGTCAGGGAGAGCAAGCTATGACTGCCGTGATGTGTTCAGTTTTTTTTTTTCCTCCAATTTTATGTTCACACTTCACCGGAGGGATACCTGCTCCTCTCAGAAATGAAAGTATAATGAATGACAGTGATTCTGTTAGTGAGACGTTAGTCCAATGTCTCGTCTGATATCACAAACCCTGATGTGACTTTTGATTACTTCAGGACGCAACAGACAAGAAGGACATTTGCCTTCCCACTAAGACTCACTGGCCTGTCTTTGGTTGGTTCAAGAAATTAAAACCACCCACAAAGTTTTTCTCACACGTCACAAAGCAGCAGCAGGTTCTGTAAAACCTTTCTTTGGCACTGGCATGCTGACAACTGTGTAGAAATAAGTTGAGCATTGTGAGACTATACTGTCCACAGAACATCAGACTGTTTGTCTGAGATATTGTTCAGTGTCGTAGTAAAAAAAAAAAAAAGAAAGAAAGAAAATATCAGTAGAAAAGGTCTCTGGATATTGATTGGATAAATCACTTAAATGTTTGAAATGCCATCCTTTTGGTTTGACTTTGTGTTTTTCTGTGTAGCCTGATGAGTTAATCTTCATTGATTGGCATTTAGGTCAATAATGTCCCTGCCCCCCCCCGTCCCCCTCACATCCACAGCCTTACTTTACCCCCCTGTTCTTGTGTGATCGTACCTCTTTTCTGCTACAAACAACCAAGATGATCCAAGCCATAATACATATGTAATACAAAAACAACCCCACAAAGCCAGCTTTATTTCTCATTCTAGACAGTGAATTAGATCAAATATCCCAGTATGTTTGGCTGCACCTGCACTCAGTCCACCTGCCTCATCTAATTTACCTCAGTAAATGCCAACTCTCTTTTCAGAATGACTTTAACATTAGTCAGACAGTGGATTTGAGTGGACATGATGTTGTTGACATCAGAAAGTTAAATGGGCTTTAATTCATTCCCTACATCATAATTTTGCACACTTGTGAGGAATTTTACAATTCATTAGATCCAAGGTGGTTTTTCTTGCCTCTGCTCTGGTGATAACATGAGAGGAAAAATGACAAAAGCTGGGTGAAGAGTGAGAAGAATTAAAACTTCTATAAAGGTAAATACTGGTAATGTAGTAGACAAATGTGGAATCTGTGGACATAGATGTGGTCTTGCTGTGGTGAGTTTCACTGTTCTACAGTGAAAGCACAGAGAAAACGTGGCTGTACATTCAGCATACCTGCAGACATCACAGCGATCATTTCATTTCAGGTTCTTTCCTCCCATCTGGTATTTGTTACGCTCTCATCAGAGCGCACTCACCTCAGCTATCACAACAAAATACCAAGAGCTCGAGGGTCTGGGTATAAATACTGTGCTCTCAATGGATCACCCTCAGGGTGTCACTCTGCATTCAGCCCAGTCCCTGTTCACTGCCTGTGTGCTAGCTGCCCTGCATACTGAATGTCAGACATTGTGGCACGGAAAACATTTCCTGTACTCTCAGTGATCCTCTCTTGTCTTTGGATGAGGTGACGCCGAGTTGTATTATCATTGCATGTACAGTCACAAACAATGAGCAAGCTATTAGATCCCATGTAGCCTTTTACTGTGCCGAGTTTTTCAAAAAGGTCAGAGGAGATGGAAGGTATTTGTGTAGGATGCATGTCAAGAGTGGGACTAAACAGGCCTTTAGTGGCAGTCACACTAAGCTTTCTACTGGGCAGCGGGCATTCTTCCTCCATCCCCTATCCCATGAGCCTCTGCTGCTGGGACAAAGTCCTCTTTGTATGCCCATGGCTCTTGGCTAGAGCACACACAGCTTTGAAATTGCGTTTGAACGATGGGATTTTCATTTCTATCCCTCCTTTTCGTGCTTGCTCTCACCCCTCTTTGCTTTCACTCTGCCCTGAGTCTCACCCCCCTAACCCCTCCTCACCCACCCTCCCACCTTTCTCTTAGCAACTGCTGGAGCGGGACAGTATTGCCTTGACACCAACACTGTGCTTGTTATCAGGTTTTTCCTGGATAGCATGGATAGATAGCATCTGTTTCTCATGAAGAATTAGAAAAACTAATAAAGAATAAAAACTAATTTTTAGTTTTTATTCTTTTAGGATGTAAGACAATTTCAAATTTGCACATCTTTTAGTTTTTCCATGAAAACTTTCTTTCTTCCTTCCTTCCCTTACTGGCTGATCCTCCATCTTAAAATATTGCGAATGCTAAATATCAATTTGCAATATCTTTTAATCAATCTTTTGATTGTATTATTATGATAAGGTATTTGGTGTTACTCTCAGAAAGAAAGCACTTTTGCTGCCCTGCTCTTAGCGTCTTGCTTTACTTCTCCTTTTTTATTTACCATATGTACATTGAAGGAAAACAGCAGTCGGTGCTGTGTGAGCCTGCATCACTGGGGCTTTACCCCTCGCCTCGCACTGCTGGCTATTGTTTGTGTGCAATTTTGGCCATATAGGTATTTAAAGCTTGTTTTAACTGTTTACTGTAATCAGTGTAAATCACTGTGGATATAAGTGTCAGCTGAATGCGTGAAACGCACGTGTAAATTATTCCACCTAAGGTGTTATTAAGCAGGTTGCTGTGACTTAAGCTAGTTGCAGCTTGTAGCAATATGTGTGTGAGTGTGTGTTGGGAGTGTGTGTGTGTGCCAGCAGACGGTTTACCCCCCACCTAGTAATCTTATAGCTGCTTGTCTGGCTCATACCTGCTGCAGAAAAAAAAAACACAATTAGGTGAAACTACAAGCCTTCATTTAGTGTATGGCCACTTCCTGCTGAGTGACTGAATGAATGGATGACTCAGAGTGGTGGGTGGCAGCGTTAAGAGCTGTGTGTATGGAAACGTCTAAACTTCACCTGCAAAGAAAAGTCCAGTTAAAGACACAACACTTAGGTCTGCTCACATTATTGTCCCTCCTCTGTGACGCAGGTTGTTTGTTCTTCACTCCTACATAAATAAAAAGTCTTGCCTGCAAATGTGATTGAGAGTAATGATAATAATTGGATTTTTATACTGATTTTTATTTTATACTGACAAGATTCTAAGACTGTGAGAGAAACTCTGAGTAACTGCATTTTTGGGGACTAAAAATTTAAATATATTCCATTTTTATAGTCAACACTCTGGTGCCACAGTATTAGCAAGCTGTTATGTAATCAGATCAGGCAGCTCCTTTGTTATTATCACTCGCATACACGCATATGTTGGTACGTCTGTACATGTGAGGACCCTCACTGACATAATGCATTCCTTAACCCACACTGTGACCATCACAACTACATTTCCACACTCTTACGTAAACTTGAACCCTGGTCTGAATTTAACCTCAAAACCAAGCCTGTACATGTAAATGTATTTGGAGGAAGTGAGAGCTCTTACTTTGAAGAAACTGGATATTTTTCTGTTGTATTTTTGGATGGAGTGTGTTGTGAACGTGGCTGTTGCCACTAAAGTAGTTGTCAACTAACTTCATGCATCATTTGGAAGAGCTGCTGTTCTCACAGAGCAAGAGCCACAGTGAGAGTGACATCAGACTTAAAACATTAGTCTGTTCAAGACAGACATGTCATAGCAGGAGATGCACAGGTGTAATCAATAACATTATCGATTGCTGTATTCCATTTAGGTGTCCCCGGTTCGAGGGATTATGTGGAGGCTGACTCATGGACAATGTGGACAAAGTTGCGATAAAATTTATTCGAGCCTACTCTGTGAAAAACTATTCTTACTACTATAGTCTCCGTCTTGCAGCTTGTGCACAGGAGATGAGTAATTTGCAGCCTGCACAGCAGCAGCAGTGCGATTCCTCAGGCAGAGATGCCGTCGTTTCATCTGTGCGTGCTGTCCAGTAAACAAGCCGCAGCTCCGATGATGCACAGCCACAACGCACTGGGCCTTGTGTGCTTGTTTGCTAATGACACTTGCTGTAACAAGGTATGATGGTGTCGAGCATTTGCAACATGTTTGAATAGCGCTGAAAAGTATTATTTATATATTATCAGTCCTATTGAAATTCTGCTTGGCAGTGTTTTGTGTTGCTCTCTAAATATTCAAATGAGAATACAAGGGGAAGGAAAGCCAAGCCTCTGCTGGAGAATAGGCCAGTTTGTGAACCATTTCCTAATTGTTAATGAGGGGCTCCAGGGCAGCTTGCCAAGGCTGGAGGGCCAATGGGGAAGTCCTGTTTGAACAGTGGAGGGGGGCAGAGAGGGAGAAGGGGCTAACTGTGGGGACACTGTCACTGGGGGGACCCCAAAACCCCATCAGCCCCCTCCTACCTGGTTCACAGAGTGCCGGAGCAAGCAGCTGAGAACGGCTGTCACTTCCACCCAAGGCTTTAATGAGGGTCTAGCTGCTGCTTTGGGACTTTGGTGAGCTCGTGTCGCTTGCTGACTGCTATCTGAGGAGCAAACGCCGGGTCATTTGATTTGGAGAATAAAAGGGGGGGTGGGGTCACTGAGTTGTTAAAGATGTCTAACAACAACAATAACCAAGAGGAGAAGGAGGAAAAGGAAGAGGACACGGAGGAGAAAGGAGAGGAGGTCATGGTGAAAATCCCACCACCTCCACCTCCTCCTGAGGTCAACGGGAAGGGTCCGGCTGAGGAGGGGAAGCCGGTGCCCAAACCCTTGCCCAACGGGCACCATTGCCAGCCTATGAACCGCAGTATTTTTCCTCTCTCCGCAGTCTCACCAGCGGCCGAGAGGATCCGCTTCATCCTCGGGGAGGAGGATGATGGCCCGGCACCCCCACAACTCTTCACTGAGCTGGACGAGCTGCTGTCGGTGGATGGACAGGAGATGGAGTGGAAGGAAACGGCCAGGTAAGCACCTCTGTCCCAGACTTGGGGCTCCCTCACCTGTATGTGCACTTTTGATTTTACAGTTGTATTCATGTTTGAAAACCTTCTCCACTCACTCAGTGATTAAAAAATCGACTACAGTTGAATGTGAAGAGTCACGTACGCGCCGAACAGACATTTGTGAACTCCAGCTCGTTGTCAGCTCCTCTAACTTTAGGGGCCTCGTTGCGTGCATTGCATTTGGAGCAGCTCAGAAAGCGAGCACACAGGGTTTCACAGGTTTCTCCTGTGTGGCCCACCAGTGGGACGGGATAGGACAGAGATGGGATGATTGTTTATGCATCATTAGCGTTGGATGAGTGAAGCTCTCTCAGGGGGAAACTGGATCCTGGAGCTGCTGTTTGAGGCTCCTAAATGAGTTGATTTGTTATTGTAACCTCTGACCAACTGTACTGCAGACAGAAGCTATATTTGTGTTCACTGATAGTTGAAGGATTTGGAGAGAAGCTCCAGTGAAGAGTCTCTCTGTATATTACACTGTATAAGTGCTTTTACTTCCACTTAACTATTGTTTTTTTAAATTTGTGCAAAGACAGTAGGACAGCAGTTCATCGATGGTGAAAAATACCTATGAGAAAATATTTTTCCTCTCATGAGGGCAGATTTCTCAGCTGCCAAGAGTTTGAACAAAAATGTTTACGAGATGATCAGCAGGGTTAAAAGGGTTAAAAAAGAACTGAAGTTCTGTCACTTATTTTTAAAGTTAAATCCTGACGTATTTCTGACAAAATGTGAAATAAATTGATCTTGAATCTATAATGTCAAACTTATCATTCTGCAAATAACTGCAGAGATTAAGACACGGTGCAATGTTTCACCAAGTGCACTCTGGGGACTCAAAGTGAATAAAAGATCTCACAAGTGCTGGGTAGTGCTGGCTGTACGCCAAGTCCAATTTTGGCAGCCAAACTGGCCAAATAAAAGCCGGGTATAGAAACAACTGCTCAGTACCAGTTCAGTTTCTCATCCCCCTGACCCCGAGGGAGGGGGGATGGAGAGTGATTAAAGAAATACATGAAGAAAATAGAAAGGATAATAACTGCATGTGAATTTATGAACTGATCACTTGACGATAAATGAAAGAAAGCACTGAATTCTCTCACACAGCCTGGTCATACATCTTCGTCACACATGTACCTGCCTACCATATGTGCATTAGACAGTATTTTATTTGACCTTAACAATAAACGACATAAACGACATACCGTCTGAGTTTAATCCGGTCCTTTGTCCCTCTCTAGGTGGATCAAGTTTGAGGAGAAGGTGGAGAAAGGCGGTGAACGGTGGAGTAAACCCCACGTGGCGACGCTGTCCTTACACAGCCTGTTTGAACTGCGGACGTGCATAGAGAAAGGCACCATCATGCTGGACATGGAAGCTTCCACTCTGCCTCAGGTTGTTGGTGAGTTGGCCTCAGGTCCACCCATGTCTGTAAGAAGATAAATGGCGTTACATTCAGCCACAGCTAATTTGCACTGGGCGATATGTTTTGGGAGGAAAGGTTATGCCACACAGATTATGTGTGGAAGGACTTAGACAGAGTGAGCAGTCATTAGCCTTAACCTTGAAGTTAGTGCTATTTTTTTCAATCATTGACCAGAATCATTAACATTTAATGCTTTGCTTTTCTACGTTTGTAGTAGAGCTATGGAGAGACATTATACAACCGTATGCACTGGTCATGGTCATGATCTCAACCAGGTGACTAAACATCAGAGTAACAACCTTAACGATGTTTTAATTGGCCAGAGGGGATATTTGACCATGAATATTAGGCAGGTACATTCGTTTTGTCATGATTTTTTTTCGTTTGCTCATTTTATTGCTAAAACACCCTCTGAATATATTAACCAATCAGAGTTGTACATGAATACAAAAGCTAACAAATGGATCAAGTCATTATATTTCACGAGAGAAGTATTGTAATGATTTTTTTTTTTTTTTTTACTGTCAGACCATGACATTGATAAAGGTCAGCATCTTCCTGCCTGTGACACAAGAGCCCGTCTGCCACTTTGATTTATCTGCTCTGTGATGTACAGTGTATGCAGAGCTGGTCTGCAGTGTTGCGTGCAGGTTTACGGATTGATGCACATCACACACAAGACTCAGAGCTTTTCTTCCTTCCTCTCTTTTATGTTTAAGAATAGCAAAAGGCCAGAGTTGAGGTCCGGGCTGTACCGTGCTTTATATCAGAACACTGATACGGACTCAAAGAGTAGTTTGTAAACGGCTACACAAAAACTTCCTAATCTGAGGACAGCCAATCCTCTTCAGTTGCTTTCAGATGATTATGTGTCTCTGCCCTCCTATCTCATGCCACCACCCCAACGTTTTTGTCTGCATGAGGGAGCAGGGGGAAGAGTTACCACTTGGAGTGATTAATGTGAAGTAATTGACTGTGCTGCATGGGCTGCACAGGCTGAGCAGAGCTGGGCCTCTTGCTTTGAGGCCAGCCGACTTGACTGACGGGCCATTAACAGCACTACCCCTCCACAAGAAGAGAAACTCCCCGAGGCTGCTATCTGTCAGCATTCAGGCTTCTGACCTTCTTTTTAAAAATAGGCTAGACCTTTTGATTGAGCCATTTCAGGATGCCACGAAGACTCTTATACAGGAGCATTACAGTCTGGGAGGCACTAATTGACTCCTTACAAGTATGAAGAGACTTTTTATGGTGACTTGGTTATTTACGTTGAGTGAAGCTATTGCAGAATTCAGGCTGTTGGATAAAAAAGTAGACCTGAAATAAAAACTATTTGAAAGTGGGGCAGAATCAACTTTGACAAACGTGCGAGTCGCACAAAAGTATTTTTATTTACATAATTCACATAAATTGTTCCCTGTTAACGCTCCTCAGAATAGGCTGTTACTAATTCTAGTTTGCTGACACTGAGGCTTTGCTGGTTTTTCTCCATTACGTATCACTTTATTCTGAATCACTTTTTGTTTTTTAACTGTTTGTCAGACAAACGTAAGGCATCAGTTTTGGGTTTTGGTAACTTTCAACTGATTTAATTCTCCTTCATTCCCTTCCCTGTCTGTCCTCCTCTCTCTTCTCCCACAGAGCTGATCACTGACAACCAGATAGAGATCGGGCAGCTGAAGGCCGACCTGAAGGACAAAGTGATGTACACGTTGCTACGGAAACATCGTCACCAGACCAAGAAGTCCAACCTGCGCTCCCTGGCTGACATCGGCAAGACGGTCTCCAGTGCAAGTAGGCTGTTTTCCAACCAGGAAAACGGTAATACTGATGCCAGTTTGGTGCAGTCTCTTTTATTTGTTTTTGATCTGAATGAAAATCAAGTCTGTTTTATTTTATCCTAAATTTACCTTTACATACACTACATTACTGGGTTTAATTTAATTTTTTTTCCACCTCATGTTAGGGCCTGAGGTGTATAGTGACTTCTGAGGGCAGTGAGAAATGGCAAAGTGTGCGATAAAGGGGGCGTTGCTGCCCTCCTCTGCATGAAACCAATAATAATGTGCAATAAATAGTCAGAAATAAGGACCAGCATCTGTTAAGAGATGCTGAAAAACATTTTTTATTTCAGACCTTATCTGAGATGAATCCCTTATACTATATTTTGAAGGTCTTAACATGAGAATCCTTCGTATTAGTGCTACTATAGAACCACTTCTTGCTCATTAAACCTGTCATTTAACTTGTGAAACTAAAGTTTCTTGACCTCTTTTGCTAATTCAGAAGGTATCTAGATGTTAGAGTGCTTTACCACTCTAACTGCATTATTAATGAACTCACTGTATGCCACTGTACTAACTACCACATAACTGATCAGAAACAAAGTGTGTTGGCTCGTGTAAGAGCAGGTGGAGCCAATTTCAAATTCACTTCAGCTGTAAATTTCAACACTGACGCATTGATTTAGTGTGTTTATGACACTGGTGAGATAAGTCCAAGGCCACGGGAAATCATAAAACTGACCCAGCACTTTGATTGGATTCGACTCATGGAGTGAAAATCATTTATAGAAAAATCTCTGACTTTGATTATACACGTTCATTATGATTCTCACCTCATTAACTTTCAATTGTGTTGACATTTCTGATGTTTTATGTGCAGTAGAATGTAACCCCTCTTTTCACCACACAGGGCGACGGGCTGTCACTTTACTTCACTGAAAGGGCTGAATTCAGATTCACGTTCAAAAAGTGCACCAAAGTAAAACAATAAAAAGTTGATGAAATTGGCTTAATTGGTCATTTTAATAGAATTTTAGTTGCTCCGGATTTAATATCCATCTGGTGCGTTCTGCTCAGAGGACTCACTGAAATTGATTCTGTTACTGAACCCCTTCTTAATGAAATCGAAATGAACAGCTAATGAATGTTTTCCTCAGACGTAAAAAAAAACCTTATCAAACCTCATTAAACAGCTGCAAATATTCAGTCAGCCTCTAAAGCAGTGAGATTTAAAGTCGTTTCAGACGTGAGGAAAGTGACGGCCCTAACGAGCACGGACGTCTGTTACAACACGTGTATGAGTGCTTTGATTATGACACACTCAGTAACAGGGCATTTCATTGTGTTGGCAGTGTAATTAATCTGTTACCAGCCATGGGTCTTTGGAAAATGAATTTATCTATTACCTGCTATCAGATTTATGAATCTGGTTTATGACTGTATCAAAGGAAAAGCTCCTTGTGTTCATGATCCTGCTTTGCTGCAGTTTATGAACATGTAAATGGAAAGTCACCACATAAAAGCCAGAGCCTCTTATCAAGATCACATACACAGATAACGAGCCTTGCTGATAATTGTTAATTGATTCCAACTTTACGAGGATAAAGTACATCTACTGATTTAGTAAAATAAAATTTGACCCAGGTTCTTCAGTCCAGTGACCCATGGTTGCCTTATTTAATGGCACCACTCCTCTTACCCCACTGTTTCTCTGCACAGTTTGTAAAATCACACATAGATCATGTTTTACTGATCTTTAACAGCCTCTTGATTTTGTTCTCCTAACACATCTCACGCCGTGGCTCAGTGGGCTTGTCTGTCATTTCTCCCTGCTATCTCTTTTTCTGCTTCCCTGGATCGGGCTTGATAACCTGCTGCTGCTGCTACTAAAAGCTCGTAGCCCTCTTGAGAACTCTCTGACTTGCCTGTCGGGTCGCATTTCAATGGAGGACTTGCAGACCCAAAGGAGTACCAGCATGGACTGGCTTAGTAAGTTCACTGGACCCGGTCTACGTTCACACTGCAGAGCCCTGATGAGTTCTGAGTCTCTGTCCGTCTTTTAGGAACAGAAACAATAACCAGAGACTTTGAAGACACATCTTTGACTTCAGTATAATAATGCTCACTCAGCCAATCTCCCAAAACACCCAAATTATATTTTTGTCGTTAGCTGAATGTCTGTTAAAGTTCTTGAAATCTCACTTTGTGACGCAGATTTAATCCATGAGACGCAGAAAGAAACTGGAAAATGTGACTGTGCAGCTTTTTGTGTTTGACACAGATTTGAAAAAAAAAAATCAGATTTACGTCACATGTGAGTGAAAACAATCAGAACTGGAAAACTTCCAGCTGCAGTTTGAACGTAGTCATGACCAAAATGTAGTGTTACACTTGACCAGTCTTATCATTCAGACCCCATGTATCTAGGTATCTAGTACTATAGATAGTTTTTCCAGTAGTCTCTTATTTTTTTTTTTTTTTTTTTATCTGTTTTTGTTTTAAATAAAATCTTCACAGTCACTTTAGGATTTTTCTTATAGCTGTATTTGGCTATAACTTGATATTTGATCTTGTAGATATTTTCCTAAAGTTGTTTTTTTTTTTTTTAAATCCTTAGTTTTATAATTTTTACTGGCTGCATCATACTGACAAGCATGTTATTACCCACAATGCTCAGGGGGCAGATGTATGAAAGGCTACAGTGGCATCAGAATTTGCACTAGTTGAAGTTTGTCCTCCTCTGGATATCGTCTCTTATCTCTGACAGCTGCACATAGGACTTAAACAAGGTCACGTTTCTCCTGTCAAACCTCTGATCCTCGAGTTGACAAGCTGAAACCAAAAGTCAGCAGAGCATCAGACAGTCTGCTGTTCACCTGCCTCACATGAGGAGTGCACTTAGACGCAGGCTTTAATGTGAAAGATGGACACTTAAGATGATCAGATAGTCTCTGTTTTTACAGAGCATGGATGGATGCACATCAGACAGTACAAAAACTTAAGATCCAATCTGAGCAAAATCCCGCTAGAGTTGTTTCTCTCAGCCATCTTTGAATTTGGTTTGGTTTGCTTCAGAGTGTATAACGTATAATAGTCAGTGGTGACTGAAACTTCCGTATCTTTCTGTCGACGGTTTGCATGAAAGTCGCTGCTGTCTTTGTTACTCTTTTTGGCGATGCATGGAAAAAAAAGCAGACTGTCTGGGCCACTGTCTTTTCTCGGGTCTCTGCCTTCCCGTCCTCTTTTCCACTCAGTTCTTACATCCAGGTGAAGGTGGAGCTGGTCTAACTGCTCAGTGCTTGCTGTGTTTTAACAGATAGCCCCACCACAACTCACCGGAACCTGACCTCCAGCAGCCTGAACGACATTTCTGACAAACCGGAGAAAGATCAGGTGAGTCAGCCTGAAAATTTAAACCCGGGCTTTTTGGTGTGTGTTTTGTGTCGAACTGCTTTTTGCTATTTTTCTCTTTTCTTTATCATATTTAAGTCTGAAAAATCTTTGAAAATTAAGAGTCTGATCGGATGTATCGGCATTACTCGCCACTAAAAATCTCCAAGTTTAAATTGATTCAGTTGGGAAAAAACAAAAGTGGTGCATTGGTCCAGTCAGGTGCAGAAGAAGGGGCAGTAAAGGTGATGTGTGTCAATCATTTATTTAACAGTAAGCCAGTGCCTTTCAAGCTTGAGTGGATCACAATGACAGAATCGCATGCTGTCTTTGTGAAGCTATCTCATTAGCCTGATGTAGCTTCATCCACTGCAGAGCTGGAGAAACCAGTCAGAGCAGACCGTGGCTGCTGGCTCACAGCAGAGATAACATTGTCTACATTGTTCCAGCTGCTGTCGTCATCACGCCGCCTGCTGCAGCTGCTCTGATCCTGCTGCTGCCAAGTCTATAAAACTAAATTCAAGTTGCTTATGTAATAATGTCTGCTTAGCAGCTCATTGAGAGTTTGTAGATAAACTAAACAAACTTTTACCTTAGCGGTCAGCGTGGAGATCGATGTAACAGGAAATGGGGGCTGCAGAGAGGACGACGCTCAGGCCAAGAATCTTTGGTGTAATGAATAACAGAAAGAGGGAGAGAAAAAAAAATGATTAAGTTACAGTGAAAAGCACAAACACACACACACACACACACACACACACACACACACACACACACACACACCTGTTCTCTTCCAGTCCACTTCCACTACAAATTTCCGATACGCTGCGTCTTAGATTATCTGCCACTCCTGGAGGAGATACCAGAATCTCCCACAGTGTTTATCAATGAATTTCCATCATTTACGACAAGTTGACTTCTCCTTCGCCCTCTGGTATTTATATGGCTCACACTTATCACATCTTATCCGTCCTGCTTTTAGGCGAGTGAGTTTCTGGAATCGCAGCTTCCTCTGAATGCCCTGTTCAAATGACAAGTGTAGCAGGCGAAACACCGTAGCTCCTACAGTATTTTCCATCCCAGTCCATCTGTGCATCACAGAGTTTCAGTATATGATGCTGAAGCACTTCTACTGGGAATAAATGCACAAAAAGTTTTGTCAGCTGTGCTTGTGAGTGGACTCACTCGCTCATTAAATTCCTTCATTCCCATTTCATTTTCCAGTCTGAGTGGATTGAGTGGATCATGGCTTCAGAAAATTGGATTAGCGGCAAAACAAATTACTTTATTGATCATTTTCTTTTGATGAGAGCTGCTGTCGTAGTGAGTCACGGGCCGAAATGGCCACAGACGACCACTAGTCTCTGTGCACTGATGTTTTGTTTTGTAAACTCTATTGAGTGTGATAGAGGAATAGTGAGATTACCACAGTTCACAGCAGATATTTGTTCCTATGGTCTGATCTCAGACCAGTCCTGTGGGAGAAGAGAATTAGGTCAAACCGGCCCACTAAGTCCTCCTGTGGGACAGACAGAGTAGGAAAGAGACAACTGGACAGGAAGCCACTGAAGTGTTTCCACACCCACTCAGCCTGTTAATTCCATTCAGAAGTTTCCTCCGTGGGCCGACATGCAGGGATCGTTTTTCCTCATGGCCACATGTCTGATAACTCTGTGCTGAACGATAGAGATGAGATGGAGACAAAAATCAGGCAGATTCATGTTCAAAGAACGGAGGAAGATTATGTGCTTAGCAGAATTATGAACATACATTTAACCCTGGCTCATTATTGGACTGATGGACTGTCCAAAAGGTCTGCATCACGTTACATAGTTGGGTTAGAGGCAGCATTTGTTTCAGAGATTAGATCTGATCTGAACATATTTTAACACATCAGACCTTCTCAGATTTATGGTCCTCGCTGCTCGAATAACTTGCCAGATTGTGTTCGACTTGATAAGAAAATCTGTTATTAGCCATGTGGGTGAAGTGCCTCATTAGCAAGTAAAGATCTATCTTGTAGGTTTGAGTTCTCAGGTGTTGTTGTATGTTTCATGTCTAAGGTCACTGAATTTGTGCCACATGCCGGTTCAGGATCAGTTGGGAAAACAAGAGATTGAGGTATACGTATGTTACGAGGTCAGTATGGTGTGGATTCACAGCGATCACACACAGGTCAGGGTGTTCGGTTACGCAGGTTTAACCTCTCGACTCAATCATTTACAGACAAACTCTTTGCCAAGAAGGCTCAACAGCCTCTGATTGGATCTGTGTGGATCTTACCAGTGGTTACAAGTTTATGGGATTTCAGTTCTCAGAGGTTGATGACTGTGATCCTATAAGTACATGATCTGGGTATGGCGGGCATGATGATGAGTGGCAAACAGATCCCTTGGCTTTTTAAAAAAAATTATTTCCCTAGTTGTTCTTTGTGTTTTTATTCTCTTTCCAACTGTTGGTATCGAAGAGGATTAAAAAATGGTCTTTTATTAATTTTTTCTTCCTATGTTAAACTCTATGGATGCACTTCAGTGTGACAGAACTGCTCTGAGACTATATTTTTAGCTTGTTTACACATGAGACTACGCGTTGTTTACAAATAGCCTCAATCTGATAGGAGGAAATGTCAGCTGTGTTTGTGATTTAATCCATTTTAGACCCTGGCACAGTCTCATTTAACATTATCTGTTAACATTATCTGACGACCGTCTGAACAGTAGATTGATTTCTTGATAGAAATTTTGTTTATGGACTGTAGCACCTTCTAACTGTTGAAACCTGGATTACAACAAAAATAAATAAAAATAGAAATATTGAAGAAATCACAGTAAGAATCAACTGATTCTAAAATCAAACCTGTAGTAAAAGTGAGGCCATCTGTCTCATCCTTCTCGCTTCGTTGTTTTATTGATATTGCTCCCTTTAGTGAATTAGTGAAATATAGGGATCAGTGTCTGAGTAAGTGTTTGCTGCCTGCTCTCTGCTGTTTAGAAGTTAATATATAACACAATATTTTTCCACGATAATCTTATCTACAAATTTATGATTCGCTGTCTTTGACATTTTATTCATTAATGAGCTCAGTGTTCTCTGAAGCATGACACTTTTTTTTTTTATCATAGGGAACATCTTATGAAGCAAATATGACTGTGGCATGAAGTGTAATGTGATTGAAAGTGCAGGGTAACAGCTACTGGAGTGGAACCACAGAAAAGTGGACTTTGTTGTTCAACCCCGGCTGAAGTGTATGAATGGATGTAAAATGGCACCTGAAGGGTTTTTTTTTAATCGCAAGATGGAACGATTGAACAAATATGAACCTTGTAACCGACGTCCACTAGTTTACCAGTCATAACTAGGGAGTGCTCAGCTGCAGGCGTTAAGTTTATCAACAGCTCTCGCAGATGCTCAACTAAGAAAAAGTAAAAATAAAACAAAAAAAAAAAAAAACACAAAACACTGTTATGCTACTGCAGAGATTTGAGGTTTTGCTTATTGCAGATCAGTTCGGTGTCATTTTGTGGATCATTTGGGCTTAAAATTGCTTGTTCACTTCCGTCTCCTCAGTCCAATTCTTATTGCAAACACACACATATACAAAGAGCAATTTTTACAACATGTAATCCTCAGTTATATGGAGCACATATTTACTCTGTGAGCTCACAGCAGTTGAGTGTTAACACAAAAGCTGTTGAAACACATGAATGACGATAAAGAAAGAGAGTTCTGGCTCACAGTTACGCGGAGACACAGCTGTATGACTTTAATGTCTTTTGGAGGTGAAATGTTGAACCTGTGGAGCTCAGCAGGTATCTGACCTCCATCTTCATGCATCTCACCATCGGCACGACAGAAAGAAATACGGACCTCATGTTACTACTTGTTCATTATTTAGATTCGATGGGAGCCTCCTGGTTTGGTATTTAAGCTGAGTGGGATTGTCCTGTTTGATATAGGTTCTTTAATTTTGTGTTCACTGTACTGGGCGGCTTGCTGGTGTGAACTTACCATTTAATGTCTCCTCCTGTTTTCTCTGCTTTGTACTTTTAGCTGAGGAACAAGTTCATGAAGAAGTTGCCGAGAGACGCCGAGGCCTCCAATGTGCTGGTGGGGGAGGTGGACTTCCTGGACGCGCCGTTCGTGGCGTTTGTTCGTCTGCAGCAGGCTGTGATGCTGGGAGCCTTAACGGAGGTTCCTGTTCCAACAAGGTGGCTGAGATTCATGGAATTCATAAACAGGAGCTTAAGTTTAACGTAGGATTTTGCATCAGTCCAGAATTTCCGTGGAGACAGTTGGATGTGTCTGTGTAATGGCTTTGTAACGCTGACAGAAATCTGGAAAAAAAAAAAGAAAAAGAAAAGAAAACATACAAGACACAAGTGACTTGAATGACAGTATCAGGTACATGTAGTATTATGCTCTCCCTTTGTTCACCGTAAAATCCAAAACACAACTGTCCACTCACTGTTTGTGCTCAGGCTGTTGACGAGTGTCCTGAAGCTACAGGAGCAGCACTGAGCCAGTTTCTATAGTGCTGTTGTTACCAAGGCGCCATAAAGCAATTTTATTTTCTGCCATTCTTGGAGGAAACATTTCAAGCGGTTCTGATGAACTAGTACATGTTGTATAAACCAGTGTCCTCACGGAATTTCTCAGCTATGGTGACGTATCTAATGCATCACCGTTATGGCCATACTCGCTGTAAATTACACCTTTTCAGGCTTTATTGTTGTAATAAAGCTTGTAGAAATAGTTGTAAGGTGTCTGAATGGCTTATTTGGGAACAATTATTTAAATGTATTAAACAAATTCTGTTCTGAGAATTTAAATTCTCAATTCTGAGCTCATTATCCACAGCTTCTGTATGCTTTTTAATATAAATGTTGTTTATGTTTACAGGTTTTTATTCATCTTGCTTGGACCCAAAGGCAAAGCCAAGTCCTACCATGAGATTGGCAGAGCGATCGCCACGCTGATGTCAGATGAGGTCGGTCTGGCTTTAATATACATAACCCGAGTTTTATTTTACTGGTGACTCGTGTAACTCGACTCATCACTTTCACTCTTAGTATTTATGCTGTTAAGTTTTGCCCATAAACGCCTCATTTAGTTTGTTCCCTATCAACATGTACAGAGAGTAGAAAGTAGAAGGGAAACACATTACAACATGATCCAATCCAGCACAACACACCTGCTATAAATACTGTACTGAGTTTGTAAAGCGAAGCGGGTTTGATTTTTGCTGAGTCTCAGGGACGTGCTCACTTTGTTTACATAGTAAAATCTCAGTTTACACAGTAGTAGAAAGTAGAAGGGAAACACATTACAACATGATCCAATCCAGCACAACACACCTGCTATAAATACTGTACTGAGTTTGTAAAGCGAAGCGGGTTTGATTTTTGCTGAGTCTCAGGGACGTGCTCACTTTGTTTACATAGTAAAATCTCAGTTTACACAATAATAATAACAATATCTATGCAAAACATAACTAATTAACCATGCAAATATGTGTCAAAGCTGTGCTAAATAATCAGGAATACTTCTTCAAGTTGTTGGTGGAGTTTTTTTTTCCATATATATAATAATTTTTGGCCCTATATTCTAAATATTTTGATCAGTTTCGTTAGTTAAGAAACCTCGAGCCAAAAATGTTGCTTGGAATAAAAAGTCAGGGATGAGTTTTATTTTATTCAGACACATGATGCAGGTTATTCAGAAACTCTGAAATCCCAGACCTGTGCAGTGTCTGAACTGATGCATGCTATATTCATATTGATAAAATGCATCTCTGTGCCTCTCCAGAGCTTTTCTTTGTGGTTTCTTAGATCTTTGCTTCACTGGTGCCTTTATATACCTGAATTTTCTGCTGTGGTTTTGATGCCTACTGTGTGTGTAGGACCTCACTTTCTTTCCTCATCTATTCATCCTCAGATCTGATGGTACAGTTTTCTGCCTGGTAGCACTGCATGCTTTAACAGGTCTCTTTCACACTCGAATGCCTCGTCCCTCTCTGTCTGTTCAGGTCTTCCATGACATTGCGTATAAGGCCAAGGACAGACAAGACCTGCTGGCCGGTATCGATGAGTTCCTGGACGAGGTCATTGTGCTTCCTCCCGGAGAGTGGGACCCCACCATCAGGATAGAACCTCCAAAATCCCTCCCGTCCTCTGACAAAAGGTCTGTCTTTATTTAAAAAAAAAAAAAAAAAAAAATCATGTCAGTCCATTTTAAAAACATTTCAGAGGATTATAAGAAGCAATAGTACCCAGAGGTAACCCCTTGTCTGGTTATCTACACCTTCATCAATGGAGATTTCATTGTCGTAATCTTATCTGAAACTACAAGAGTTCACTGCTTCAACAAGGACCTCAGGCTGTACATTATTCTGTAGTAATTTATTAAACCCAATTCCACATACTTGGTTTAAAAAGAAAGCTGAGAAAGTGATGAGTGCAAAAGACTATTAAACATGTAAGAAGCTACAGATCTGTGCCTGTTCTGGATGCTGTGTGAGCAGTAACTACATTATGTTATATAAGCGCAGTGGTTGCAGAATCGCTGAAGTGCGTCCAGGTGAACAGCACAGTGTTCAATTATGGAAGAGCAGCGGTGGGTTTTTTATTTAAAGCTGCAGTGTCACCGTGGAAAGCAGGAAAATTTCAGCTGTTTATGTGAGCATTCATCAGTCAGGTTATTTAACCACGGTAACAACTTTGTCTGATTGACGACATAAGAAAAGAGACAACAGGCTGTGTCAACATCAGGTGCTGAAATACATCATCTCTCATGCAATAAACCGTTAATCAGAGGTAAAGTGCTTGTCCATCTGTGTTGGGTATTTTAGGAAAAACATGTATGCAGGAGGGGACTCTCAGATGAATGGAGACATGCCTCATGATGGAGGTCACGGAGGAGGGGGGCACGCTATAGGGGAAGAGCTGAAGAAGACTGGAAGGTATGAAATCATGAACCAACGTGCAGCATGACTCAGAAAAAAATCTGCTTCCTTACAGACATTCAGGAAAACTGAAATGACGTGTCTGATTACGCAGGATGTTGTCTTGTCCCTCGCTGTGTCTATGATTCAGTATTAAATATGCCATGTATTTTAGTTAGTAGAGTCTTCTTCCTAATTCTGTAAATACATAGTGAGAATGTTGTTTTTGTTGCTCTGTTTTCAGGTTCTGTGGGGGTCTCATACTTGACATCAAAAGAAAAGCGCCTTTCTTTGTCAGTGACTTCACCGATGCATTTCACATTCAGGCCCTGTCAACCATTTTGTTTATTTACTTGGGAACTGTGACAAATGCCATCACCTTCGGTGGCCTGCTGGGGGACGCTACGGAAAACATGCAGGTCAGACTGGGATTTCATCTTTTATCAGTCTGTGGAGTGTTAACGATTCATGCTCTGGGTAGTCGGGTTAACGTTTCTGTCCGTGTGTTCAGGGTGTGTTGGAGAGTTTCCTGGGCACAGCGATCGCTGGCGGGGTCTTCTGTCTGCTGGCTGGCCAGCCTCTCACCATCCTCAGCAGTACTGGTCCTGTTCTGGTGTTTGAACGGCTGCTCTTCAACTTCAGCAGGTTCATTCTCCATTTACTCATTTCACTGGCGGCTCGGTTACTAATCAGAGATCATTTAGTGTTTAAAAAGACGCCATATCATACAAAACTTTGGTTGGTAACACAAAAGTATGTGTTAATGTTCTTTCTATGATTTTTCTCCAGATTTGTACCATATTTACTCAGTTTTTATGAAAAGTTATATCAGTGCAAACAGAGAACAGTGGATTCCTAAAACTAATTTTTAAAGAGTAAAGTTGAATATTTCATAAAGTAATACTTCAACATTAATAGTTAATTTTGAATATTTGTCACAGAGATAATGACTTTGACTACCTGGAGTTCCGGCTGTGGATCGGTCTGTGGTCGGCGTTCTTCTGCCTGGTGCTCGTGGCCACTGACGCCAGCTTCTTGGTTCAGTACTTCACCCGGTTCACGGAGGAGGGCTTCTCCTGTCTCATCAGCTTCATCTTCATCTATGATGCCTTCAAGAAGATGCTCAAGCTAGCTCACCACTACCCCATCAACTCTGACTTTAAGCTGGACTTCATCACGCAGTACGACTGCCTCTGTATGGCCCCAGCTGTTCTAGGTGAGGTGCTGACACTGTGATCCAGATGTTGAGTGAGTAGATGCCGGTAAGACTTATTAACACTTGTACTGAGGTTGTGCTTTGTTGTGTTTTTGTAGAGAACAGTACAGAGATCATTGGTGATCCTATAGAAGGCACTTCAGTCTGGTACTGGAACAACACTGATCTGGTAAGTGCTTCCTGTTTAACCGTCACACAACAGGCGGCAGAAAGATTTTTACTTTTCCAATCATGTTTGAACAAGTTCACTTTTCTATTGTGATTTGTCCTTAATACAGTCGTTCTTATTGATAGTTCACGTGACACGTCATCTACGCTGCTGTATTCTGCTCTGATACCCTATACTGTAGTGTTCCATGTATGTTTCCCTAGTTTATGTAAAGCCTTGTTCCGATTGAAGGACTTTGGATTCCGTGCTCCTGGAATTCTTCGACAAGCTTGAAAATACTTCTTGGAAATGGGTCGCAAATCTCAAAGCAGCCACAAGTGGCGAGATAAAGATTTGAAAAGACAGTTGTGTTGTGTTTGTAAGTTAAACAATGCTTCAAGGAAAAGTGAATAGCCTGATAAGATAAGCAAGCTTGTTTCCAATTTGAGGTTACTGTGACACCGTTAAGCTGGCTAGTCTTTATCTCTCTTTACTCCAAAACAATGGAGTTGAAGTCTGAGACAGTTATCAGTCGGCCACTTTCGTGTGAGAGTTTTTAAATTACGGTACTTCACCTGGAATAATGATGATGCTCTGTGTTTCCTCTGTGCAGTCAATGAACGCCACGTGGTCGTCCCTCACAAAGACGGAGTGCTTGAAGTACAAAGGGGAGCTGGTGGGGAAGGCCTGCGACTTTGTCCCAGACATCACCCTCATGTCCTTCATCCTGTTCTTTGGCACTTACACCTGCTCCATGTGTCTGAAGAAGTTCAAGACCAGCCCGTTCTTCCCCACCACTGTGAGTCACTCGCAATGACGACAACACGCTGAGATAAATTTAACCCAGCAAGTCACCTGTAAAGACAGTAAATTAGGTTTCCAAATGTCTTCCACCTGTCTGTGGGACAGCAGATCACAGAAAGCAACTTGGTCAAGTCTTTGTGTTTACGCTCCCCCAGGTAAGGAAACTCATCAGCGACTTTGCCATCATCCTGGCCATCCTCATCTTCTGTGGAGTCGATATGCTCGTGGGAGTCGATACTCCGAAACTAATTGTGCCAAGTGAATTCAAGGTGAGTCCCCTCCTGAGTGTTCATGCACACACGTGCATACAAGTGCATTCAAGGGCATTTTACTTTGATGCATGGCTTTAAAAAACATGATAAGACTCCAGTGACGTCCTGCAGGTCACCACCTTGCGTTTGACATCAAAGCAAGGTGGACAAAAAATAAAATATAATTATTATCTGTGATGGTTTACATTATTTAAGTATGTTTTAAGACACTACAGTTTCCATAATGCAGTAAAATGGACTAAAACCAGTGGCTGTGTTAAAGGCAGGCGGTGGAGGGAACAGAATTTAAAAATAGATTTGTTAGTTTTTTGTTTAGTTGATTGTGTGTTGAAACTTCTGTTTTCCTCCCTCACAGCCAACAAGTCCTAACCGGGGCTGGTTTGTGCCCCCGTTTGGAGGAAACCCCTGGTGGGTTTACCTGGCATCGGCTCTTCCCGCCCTGCTGGTCACCATACTGGTCTTCATGGACCAACAGATTACTGCTGTGATCGTCAACAGGAAGGAGCACAAGCTGAAGGTAAATACGAAACCTCACTGACGAGATGCATGAGCAGACGGCAGCAGAAAATTCAATTTAAATTCCAAATTCAACAAAAGAAGTTTTTATTTAAGTGTTTCTCTTACCTGATTTCTGTGAAGTGAGGACTGTCAACAAACTGCAGTCTGTGCAGGACACTGGCTACCTTCACACTGTAGTTAAATCTGGTTGCCATTCTTCTCATGGGAGTGAGAGATGTTTCACGGGAGTGCCTGAGCACAGTTCAGTTCAAAAAGTAACGGCCTGAAATGTTCAGAGAGTCACGGCTGAAGATCAGCAGTGATGTCTATGATTTCAGTGTTTCGACTCCTCGTCCTGTTAAACATGATCGTTCCAGAAAACTTCGTAGAAGAAGAGACCTGAGTTGCTCTTCTGCTACAGTATTAATAATCATGTTACAGTAAATTCTCATATAAAAGCTGGTATTCAAATAATAGAAAAAAAAATACAAGAAAATTACATGAAGTTTACAGGTGAATAGCGCGAGTTGTCCTGTGTAGGCAGCCCCATGACTGATTTAACATGGGAGCATACCTGTTCCTTCAGATGCGATGAGACACACGACTGAAATGCTTTTTTGTGTAGACACAGCGTCACAGACAAGTGTTTGAAATGATCCATTGTGTTTATTTGGAAAGCTGCAGGAGGGCTCACGCCGCTTGCCCCAGTTTACGCTGTTTTGCTCGAGCTCTTGTTTCCCCAAATCTCTACAGCGGAGGTGGAGAGTGCAAAGTTAGCACAAAGCATGCAGCGGAATGCAGGGGAAAAAAACAACAACAAAGGCCTGTGTCTAATATAAACCTCGTTCTCTCCCTCTCTTCTCTCACTATTACAGAATTTATGATGTATGATCTGTGTAAGAGCTGTTTACAGGGATTTACAGGGATTTAACTGTGCCTGTGTCTATAGCCATGCTCTGATTACTGTCTGTCTTAACATATGTGACCTCTGACCTTTTTGTTTCCTGTACCAGAAAGGGGCAGGTTACCATCTGGACCTGTTCTGGGTGGCTGTTCTGCTGGTGATTTGCTCCTTCATGGGTCTGCCGTGGTATGTGGCTGCCACCGTCATCTCTATCGCTCACATCGACAGCCTGAAGATGGAAACGGAAACATCGGCTCCTGGAGAGCAGCCAAAGTTCCTGGGTGTGAGGTAAGACTGGTGTTATTAACAGATAATGTACACACCGTGACAGGCAAATAATAATTATTTAATAACGCATTTTAAAAACACAATTCAGGAGTTATGAGCCAAAACATGAAATACTCTGTAAATCATCGAATAGCTGCACTGTGTGCACCAAAAAGGAATCAGTGCTTCTTCCTCTCACTGTCTGACTTTCCACCAGATTTCACTTAACACGCTGCGTAGTTTTGAGACGTCCTGCTAACTAACAGACAAACATACACATACTCTGGTTAGAGGTAATGAACTGAACTGTAATAATCTGATTTGGTTTGCGAGTTAACACAGCAGGTTACAGCGTGAGTCTTAATCCTGGTGTGTCGCATACTGTTCATTACTGTCTCTCATGTGTAACGTTAACATCAGAGGGAAGTGGACGGGTTTACATCACCTCCATTAAATGAAAGAAATATTATTTATGTCTGTAATTAGAGAAATGGTGGGAAAATAAGAAATCCCCCCGAGTTAAGCTGTAAAATTCAGATGTTTTCAAACATGTGAGGGAAAAGAGACTTTTCATCCTGTTTTTAAAGGGTTTTCTGTTGTTGTTTTCGTCGGTTTGGTGACATCCTCCGGTGCCTCCTGATGTGTCAGCTGTAAGCTGAACTAACAAACTCTTGTCTTGCAAGACACTGAAACACCTACACCAACTCTGAGCTTCCTAGAAATGTTGGGTTGTCTTTGGATAAAGTGCGTGAGATTTGGGAAACGGTCGACATCTTTGAGTAATCAGCAGGAAAAATAAGTCAGAAATGTTCAAATCGTGAAATTACACGAGGCAGACATTCACGTTTTGTTCTTGTGATAATTGTATGTTTTCCCTCTTTGTTTTGTTGCAGAGAGCAGAGGGTCACTGGTGTGTTTGTGTTCATCCTGACAGGACTGTCTGTATTTATGTCTCCTATTTTGAAGGTAATTCATCAGTGTGTCTTCTTGTCTTCTGATTTTTATGTATTGTTACTCACTTAGCTGCTCATTGTTTAAGCTTAAAAAGTTTACATTTATGTGCATTTTTCTGCTATTTTACCAAGTACATCCCCATGCCTGTGCTGTATGGAGTCTTCCTGTACATGGGAGTTGCCTCTCTAAATGGAGTGCAGGTAAATATTCTTTATTACTGCCTTATTACAAAACTGACTTATGTGGAGTGTGAAACAGAAAAAAAATTATAGGATGGTATGTGCATCCTAGAAGTTGAGAACTATAAACTATAAACCTGGAAAAAATTTTGAGGCTGACCGCTGAAATTTGAACCTTACCTTTGAATATCCAAGAAGCAGTACAAACCAGCATCTAGCTTTTTACTCTGACATGTAAATGTCATGTGTATCTGTCCCTCTGCAGTTTATGGATCGTCTCAAGCTGCTTCTGATGCCCGCAAAACACCAGCCAGACCTCGTTTACCTGCGACACGTTCCCCTCAGGAAGGTCCACCTCTTCACCTTCATCCAGGTCCTTTGCTTGGCTCTGCTCTGGATCCTCAAGTCCACTGTGGCTGCCATCATATTCCCTGTCATGGTAAGAGACATGTACATCAAGCTTTGCCCTAATTGAATTTGTGACAGTCTGTTCTTATCTTGTTCTTGTGCTAATGTGTGGTAACTTTTAAGTTTCACATACCTGATGCTGTTAAAAAGCTGATGCTGCATCTGATTATTTTCTCTATTGATGATTCTATCAGCTGACTTTGTCTTATCTATTCTTATATATATTTAAAAAGTCCTGTACGAGTTTTAGGGTTTTATACTTTGTGTGTTCAGGAGGCAAATCCCCCAAAGTGTACGTTAAATTAAGTTTATTATGAAAGTCAGAGGGACCAACCTCTTGTTCCTCTGCTTTCAGATCCTCGCTCTGGTCGCTGTCAGAAGAGCGATGGACTACATGTTCTCCCAGCATGACCTCAGCTTCCTGGACGACGTCATCCCAGAGAAGGACAAGAAGAAGAAGGAGGATGAGAAGAAGAAGAAGAAAAAACGGGGCAGCATAGACAGCGATGCTGAGGATGTGAGTGCTTTGAGTTTCAACCGAAACAAGCAAAATGAGCAAATGCCTTATTTTTCCTTTGTTTCTTATAATCTGTTTTACATGACCGCCCATTCCCAAGTCTGTCAACCCCACCAACAACCTCCAGCCCTGCTCTCAACCCCAGTTTTCTTCCTTGGCAGCAGCATGTACCATTTTGTGGTTTGTGCAGTGGCTAACCAATATCCAGATCCACAGACGTCAGTGTCTTTCATGCAGCTGCTTTCTCATGTTGGAGTCTTTCCCCCATTTTCAGTTGGTGTAAAGTTGTTTCCCCTAATTAGTGAAGATGAGAAGGTCACGAGCTTCTTTCAGTTTCCTCTAGTTGTTTATTTCACTGACAGGGAGTGAAACAGTGTTGTTGTTGTCTTATATAATAAAGTCCATTTCTAGGATTTTAGGTTCAGACGTCTTAAGGGTGATTATACTCAAATCGGATCAGACAGTTGTCCAAAGCGAGTTTGTCCTCACTCATGAAGTGACGGTTTTCGTGTTATAACTTAGGTTTTTAAGTGATTGAGCCTTGACGCTGGAGGCAAACACTCAACCTGGGACCCGAGTCCAGTCGGGCCAGGTCCAAATTAGATTTGGTCTAATGGGTTGGGAAGGCTTTGATTGGGTCACTGCACTTAGGACATTGTCTTTATTTAAAAAGGCCTTGAAGGAATTAAAAAGCCTTAAATATTTTGTCAGTTAAAATCTTTTCGTATGTGTTTACAGGTTGTCAGGAGATTATATTATTATTATACACCTGTAAACTAACAGTGGGATTGTTTCCATAGTGGGTTGTGTTGCAGGAGGCTGTTCAGGCCTAGTTTGTGGAGTTTTCAGTTAGCACCATCAGACTCGTCACTACTGCTGCTACAGTAACTAGGAAGCTTATCGTCTTCATTTTAGCAAAGGCTTAAATAAACAGGAATTAATTAGTTATTTTTAATTGGTTAATTCATCCATTTTGCTTTGTTTGTCTGGGCCCAGGTTGCATTCATTTAATTAATGACATCATTAGAAATTATTCTCGTTTACAGATGGGAAGGAATGTAATATGATAACAACTAATTTATTTAGTCATATTGTCCCTGCTGGTTTTCCATCAGGCTTTTATACTTTGGCTGGTATGACTGAGTAACAAGTGTTAAATTTAATTCTACATCACATTAAAATGGACTAGAATTGAATAACTTAATTAAATCATAGCTTTCAGACACAATCTCAATGGATGATTTAGCAGGAATTTATAGCATCTTTAGAAAAGCTGGCTTGTTTTTCAAAGCAGAGATCACTGACAACCCAGTGTTGCATTTGTCCAGTTCTGTTGTTAAATGTTCAGTCAGTGGGTTAAAGCTGAAAGAAGCTCTTGCCCTTCGATTGTGACAGGTTTATCAGATATGATCACATTTTCTAACTTTCCTGGCTCTTCGAGAAATCTCTTTGATGTTATTGTCTCATTTACCATTGGGAAACCAGAAAAATATAGAAGGGTCCCAGAGTTTCAAGGTGCATCACCACCAGCTGATCTGCAATCAGAATTTTGTGCCTTTCACTGATTTTTTTTCTGTGAAAGAACGAGTTAGGAAATATATGTCGACAACACAGTTTTAGTAGTATGAATGCGCGCGCGCGTGTGTATGTGTGTGATGAAGCCAACTTACCGACACCCCCAGAGGTCCAGTCTCAGGATGTGCGTTTCCTCTCTCCAACAGTCTGACTATCCTTACAATGAGAATGTTCCCAGCATTAAAATCCCCATGGACATGATGGAGCAGGAGCCCTTCTTAGGTGATAAGGCCTCTGACAGTGAGTAGACCCAAACTACCTGCAGAGCTGGAGGAAAAAAAAAACACTTCTTCCTCCTCTTCATCCTGCCTGATTCCTGCTCTGCTTCCTCTTTCAGTCTCTCTGAAGACTTCTTCTGTCCTGTTTATCTAACATGTTTCTCTCACGCTCCTTGCTCAGCTTCAACTGCATGATATTAACTTTTTTTTCCCTTTTCGCTTCTCTTTCAAAATATCCTTCTTACCAGGTCTGTTGTTTTCCAAAACATGCACGAGAGTAACTCTTTCCTCCCTGTTTTTTTTTTTGCTTTTCTCTTCATACCAGTTCTATGTTTTGTTAACTTTTGCATCTGAATTAATCTTTTTTCTCTTCAGTTCACACTTTGAACTCACCTGTTTTTATTGTGATTTCATGTTTTTTTTTTCTTTTTTCAAGGATTGTTGAGAAAAACAGAAACTTGTTAAAGTTATTTAAAACATACCTGCAGAGTCCGTAAGTCTGAGAGAGAGAAGGCCACTCATGGTTTTTTTTCCTCCTTCCACAGGAGAGAAGTCCCCTTCATTCCTTGAGCGACACACATCGTGCTGAGCAGCTTCGCTATTACCAGGCCAACTGCTTGTCCAGGTGAGATGCATGCGTGTGCGTGCGTGTGTGTGTAAGCGTGTGCACGAGAGAGAGATGGGAACAGGTGTGATGTGCAAACTGGAGCCTGATGGCCACAAATATAACTGGCACTGATTTCTTTTTACATTTCTTCCTGACCGTGGCATCAAAGATTGCAAAAGGTCAGGAGGCGAGCTAACTAGCTAACATATAATGTATGTCTGAACTTTAAAGGTCAGCTAGACTAATTAGCTTACCTCAGGTTAAACTGAATCTTTTCAGTGGCTAGCAGAGGCGCCATGTTTCAGCTCAGATGTCTCCTCCTCTCATGTCTCGCTTCTCTTTCAGGACTCAACTAGAAAAAAAAACCAAAAACAAACATTTACCCGGTTTTTATTTTTTATTTTTTGATGAATGTGGCTGTGAATCTTGTTTGTTGTTGAAGAACTGCTGAAATACAAATTTCTACAACATAAATTGTAGGTATTTAACAAGCATATAATCGATGAATAATGTGAAAGGTGCTGCTCATTACGATGAACCTACAGAGAATTATCACCTGGATGTTCAGCTCCACTCTGCTTTTTGAAGCTTCATCCTTAGCTGCAGCTCATTGTTTAGCTACAACTGTCCGGGGTCACAGCTTCACTCATAGCGCTGTTCTCTGCCGCGGCAGGCAGCTGTTGTCAGAGGCAGCTACCTGCTCAGAGCAAGAGAAAAAAAAAACAAAAACAAAAACAAAACAGATGCAGTTAGAAACCAGCAGGTGAACACAGTGGAGCATTTAGATGCTAAATAGCCTGATATTTCCATTAAGGAGCTGGTGGAAACAAAAAGAGGAAATAAGACTGATGGTGAATATTCGACTCCAAATGAATGCTAGTGATTGCTCTGTAATAAAAGAAATAAAATAGTCAACTCATTTGCCTGTTGTGAGCTATTTTTATATTGTCTTTATCTGTTAATCTCAAACTCTTGAAACAGGAGTAATGGTCTAAAAGTAGCCTGGTCTTCTGTCTGTGTTGACCTTGTCACCATCACTCCTTTATGTTGTGCGATAAACACACACTGTGCTTCACTGATATGAGCTTTAGAGGAGACAATCGGTCTTAAAAGGGCAGAACAGGCCTTGTTTTTTGGGCAAATATTTAGAGCGACGATTATGACGGTCAAGAAGAGATTATGTTTGTCCATCATGCCCACAGCCTCTCACGATGGCCAGACTCCACGGGCCATATCCACAGGGTCACGTTTTTTTTTCTCCCTGTATTACCCCATCTGCTCTACGATTGTCGTAACAGCGCTGACGAAAGAGGATTAGTGTTTGGGACGATGTGTGAAAAGCAGCTGTGCTCACAGGACATCTGTGATGTCAACAAACAACTTACAAGATTTTTTTTTTTTTTTTTTTTTTTTTATAAAACAAGACTATTAACCAAATGAAAGCAAATTTCACTTACAGTATTTCAGGCTACATTCACGTAACTAAATCTGTCTTAAGCTGTTTCCAATCTGAAAAGTATTTTTCCACTTCTTTGAGTTACACATTTACCTATTATTGACATGGGCCAGCGCTTTAAGTGGCTCCATGCTGATGGACAAACAGATTTACTCTCCTTTACTGACGGGAAATGCAACTAAAAAAAAAAAAAACAAAACAAAAGAAAAACTTGAGCATTGAAATCAGACGGGAACAGTTTTATATCACGTTACTTCAAAGTCAGTTGGCATTTCAGTGGTTTGGGCACGTGTCCATTAGAGTCAGTGACACTGGCCTGGGCACGAGTGATGCTCGGGTAGTGATGACACTGCCCTGCGTCCGTCTGCCCCCCCGCCACTAAAACTAATCCTGTCCCACTAAGACTGAAGCCAAATTGCTTTCAGCTCAGATGACCTCAGGAGCCATGAAACCATGAGGACTTGTCACTTTTCTGCAGTGCCTTGGGACCAAAACACAGTGTTGTACTGTGTAGCTAACGGAGAGCTGCAATAACTGACAGAATTAATTGGCCCTTATTCACCTCAACAGGCATTTTTCACTATCTTCTGACATACGTTTCAGTCACAGGGGTAAGAACTAGTTTCTTTAAAGGATAATTAATGAGCAATGTTTGAAAACCTCAGCAGGTCATTTAAAAAACAAATTTGAATAATTATCTTTTAGAGAAACTGATGCTCACCTCTGTGACCCGTGTATGATGATACCATCAGGGGCACAAACTGGGGCTAGTTGCAGTCTCAGTATACAGTAATGATTTAACTCATTCATTAAAATATGATTCTACACACTACATGGCATAAACCAGAATTATTACCAACACGCAAATTTTACAACCTACCACCATCCATATGTTGGATTTATGATCCAACTGCTCAACCCTCAACCTTCAACTCAGACTAAATGAAGCAGCGCTGTTAGAGAAATGTTTATAGAGCTAAAACAGAGTAACCCTCTGCTGTATATGCACTCATAACTGTGGTAGGTTAAAGATGAACCAGAGTCTGTCTGTAAACTGCGATGGATGTTGACAACAGGCAGTTCAGGTAATAATTTTACAGTTCGCACTACCCAGGGGAGTTTGTTCACAGCCTGTCTGGTAGACTCACTGCTCGTGTTTCACGCCCTATTGGACTCCTACTGGAAAGTATTTCAAAGTAAAGTACAAGACCAGTACAAGTAAAAACTTGAGTCATTCAAGTCAACATTCAATTTGAATGCAGGACTAGGTTTTATACTGTGGTATTGTTGCTTTTTATGGCGTAAAACAATCTGAACACTGCTTCCATCACTGGCTACACTACATCCTAACAATAGCTGCATTTGTGTTTCAGCCCTGAGATGAGTCCGCTGAAGTCTGTGCCTCAGATTAGAATAGACATGGACCCAGACGATGATAATTCATTCTACTGGAAGAGCAGAGGATCTGAAACGTCTCTGTAGAGCACTGAACCACTGCCGGGGCGAATCCTGCAGCACCCACAAGACAACGCTCTCTCTCTCTCTCTCTCTCTTTTACTGACTGTAAATGATTCTTTTTAACTCACAATCTACTCCTTCAAGGTTTTGAATAAGTGTTACAGAAAAAAAGGGAACACACTAGAAGAAAAAAAAAACCCCACACAGTTTGACACAACAGATACAGTAAAGAAAACCTTTTTTTCTATTCGTGAACTGTTTTAAAAGCATTTCCTTCCTCACGCTCTTCTCCTGGTACATCTCTCACAGCTCCACAGTAAACAGTCTTTGTGTCTAATAACTGATAAATCTAACTCCTTTACTACTCTTCTATGCAACTCCTCCCACGTTATTGCTGATCGACAGTAAATGCTGCAGCTCTCTGACCACGCATGGAGTGCCCTCCCTGCTCTTTTTATATAAATATATATAAATATCATCTGTTTGAATTTTTATATAAATTGTATTACTCTAATAATATTTTCCTGTAGCAGGAAAATTATATGTTTTTATAGCTCTACCTCTTGTTTTAGATTCGATGCTTACTTTGAACAAAGGCAACATGTTGATTTTTGACACAGCATGGGGTTTTGATATTTTCTCTCTGTCCTCTTGCAGAGTTGAAATGATTCAAGAGATTCACTGTATTATAGCTTGTGAAGGAAATGTGTGCAAATAGATATTTTAAGTTAATTAACAGTTAATTAACAGTGCATATTTGTATGCGCAGATGAGATAAATATTTTTATCATCACTTTTTGATGCAGTTTTGATTGCTTCACCTTCTCTTTCTAATTTTCTGAATCTTTCTTTCACATGTTCACTTCAAAGCTTTTGTTACTTGTTTAAATTAAATCAAACATGTCTATCTTTTTTTTTGTTTTTCTTTTTTTAATGATTATGTTGCATGTATGTTGGTAACCTTTTCTTATGTCATTTTTTTCTTCTTTGTGGGTAGAAAACAGTTCAGCGATAAATAATCATCCAATTTCCTCAGCCAAACTTAAACTCTAACTAGGAGTGCATATCATACAATTGCTTGTGCTTTACCTAAGTGGCTTATAAGAGATTGATCCAGACTGAAATTCTGAGAAGGGAATCAAATCCACGTAAGCTCCATGCAGTGGGACAGGTCTATTTCTTTTTTGTCTCAGCTGCTGTTGGAATTATCTGATGTGAAAATAGAAACAAGTTTCTTTTTGTTTTATAAATTAAAAAGAACAGATCTGGATTTTTTTTCCAAGTCTGTCTTTGCAAAGTAATCACATGCCCATATGTACAGTGAAGGGGACTGTTGGTCACTGCAATTATTCCTCTGGCAGAGAAGTGCTTTGTCATGATGGGGGACAGAATTCATGTTAGAGCAAGAGTGATACATTAGCCGATATTAGCTCTCTACAGATATATTAGTATCTGTGTATGACAGCTTATACAATGACAAGAATTTACAGGAAGGAAATGCTAAACTATATTTTAGGTCACAGTTTAAAAACAGGCAAAACAATAACAGCAAATCTAAGGAATATCCGTAACATGCTATGAGTTTGTGTTGAAAAGAAAAAGAGAAAAGACTATTGGATGACATATACATGATATATAATATAATATATATACTCTACAATTGGAGAAATCATATAAGCCTCAAAAAACTCATATTGGCATAAAGCTAAAATGAGCCTTCAGCTGTCTATGTCAGATGTCAAGTGGGTCTCTTGGTCCTGGATTCAGTTCTTTAAATTTAACTAATCCAGACTAACATGTTATTATCAAATTATCAGGTTAATATACATCCAGCTAATTTTGTTTTTCAGAGGTTAGATTTGTTAATCCTGGATAGAGTTATCTGTAATTTACATGTGGGTTCAGCTCTTAAGTCTCGACCCCAATTCATAATCTGGCTAACTGTAAATAAACCTGCATTTTCTATGGTTTTGGGCTTAACAACTTGTTGCTCAGGCAACAACTCCAAACAAACAAACAAACAACAACAACAAAAAACAAGCTTTTTTCAAACCATCAGCTGTTACATCTAGCTCAGGTATCCATGTATGAAAAAAACAACGTCCCCATCTTTTACAGCGTAGTCACACATTAAGGTATCGTTTAATGGCCAGTATGGACAGGTGGGATGACAACAGTGACCCATAATTTATTCAACATATGTCATGTGACAGACTTGGAAAAAAAATATTTTGAAGCTCAGCTTAAAACTCAACATCCACAGTCGTTTTTCGGACTTAATTTGTGTGTTAAATTCTGATAAAACGAGGCATTTCCTACTTCACAGCATTCCCTGCAGAGTGGCCAGTGAGTCCACAGTCACAAAGACAAAACAAATAAAGCCTCTCAGATCTGACAGCTTGACTTTCATTGGCCAGTATTACCTACAGGACAAAAAGCCAAAATGGCTTCTCGAGCACTGTTCATCATTACAGTATATCCCCACTGTATCTCTGAAGGGCACACTGAAGCACTTTCTCACTTTGATTTTTTTTACTTCTAAGTGGGTCGCAGATTTGATTTTGAAAGTGGAAGTCCACACTGTCCTCAGCACCGTCATTAGAGACGAAATTAAACTGTGCTATAATCGAGCCGCTGTCTTCCTCTGTAAATCATGTACATAAAGGCACGTCGGCTCAAACCAAAACACGACACCTTAATTTGTACCATCACTGGTCACTGTGTTTAATTCGTTTTTGTCCGTTTGTTTCAGTCCATCAGTCGAAGCAACTTTGTAATTTATACTCCACATCAGTGTTTTTAGCCATCAACAGCTGAAAGTAGAAACGAGTGTGACTTAATGTCTGGGACATATTATGTGGGGAGTTGTTAGTTTAATGTGTGTCATACTGTGTAAGCATGTGAGACAAAACATAATGAAATCAAAAACTTGTTAATGATGTTAATTTTAGCATACAGTATACTGATATGTTGTTTTTTTTTTTTTTTGATTAACTTTTTGTGACTTTTTAGAACAGGTGAAATTGTTTATTTTAGAATTTATATTTTTCAAATGAAATGTATATTGAAAATAAACTGAAATATCAGACAGTGACGGTGTGCTGCTTTTCAATCTGACTGCAACTATAACGGCTCCTGTGGACAGCCATAAGTGAAAGCTGGTGTGATAATATAAAATATGTCTTTATAGGAGAAGTTATAAAACTATACATTATGAACAGACACAGTTTGGTTTGACCTGTATATTATAGGCCGCTGTTTAATACGACTGCCCTCATCATGGAGTTCTACACACATACATGTCAACACATGATGGTCATGATTTCTGATTCAGTAGCTCCCTCTTGTGTCAGATGAGCAGCATTACAACCTGTTGCAAGAGGCTCCTCAAATCATTCCAGGCTGGAGAACTACTACTGCTACTACCACCACCAACCACCACTTCCACTATTATTGCAACTGCTATGACTGTTACTACTACTGCCACCAAATACACACAGTGTACTACCACTATTACTACAGGCACTACATACTACTACAACCATTTGCACTAACATCTGTCTAAAAGTAAACACAGTCTTAAGTAAAACTACCATTTTAAAACAAAATACTCAAATCAAAGCAGTGATTGTTATTGTTGATTTCTTCATATTATTGAGCCTCTCTTTGTGTAACTGGGAGCTTCCCAGTAAATTAGCAGATCAGTAAGTTTAATTAATTTCACAACCTGAATACAGGGCCTGTATAAAGATATAAAAGATAACTGCCCTTTGTTTCCACTAGAGGACTAACAAGAGCTGCGGAAGACAGATACTGTGTGTGTGTGTGTGTCATGTACTTCTATCTTTGATCTGTTTTAACCTCAGACCTTGAGAATAATGACATTTTCTTCTGTCCTCACTTCTACGCTTGTACCACCACCACCTGTGCTACTACCACCACTACCACTATTACTACCACTTTCATCACCTGTACTTCTACAACAATCAGTACTACTACAAATCTACTGGTACTGTACTACTAACACCACTACTACCATTGCTACTGCAGTGGTGCAGGTGGTGGTGGTGCATACTGAAAATGCAGACATAAAGGTGTACTGCCACCACTACTAGTATTACTACCCAGTACTCAGGTCTAAGCTTTAGTTTGTCCAGTACTTTGACCAAATACCTGCAAAACTAACGACATAAGCCTCAAAACCTGTACTTTGTGTTTATTCTCTGCAAATTACAAGGATATTTACAAGACGGGCCTACGCAATTTGGTCCTCATTATAGGGGAAATGGAGAGAGTGACATTATGGGTAACTGTACTAATCAACACCATTTCCTTTATAATTAATACCAAACTGGATACAGTTTCTTAATTAACAGCTAAATACCAGCCACATTTTTAAGGAAATTAAGAGAAACATTTCCAAGAAATTAGCTGGAAAATACAGGACCTGTAACATAAAGCAGAACCTTTATTTCTGCTAAGTTATGTTTGTTCCTTTGTATCTGCCCTGTGAATTATTACGACTCACTCTTTGATGGAACTGGTCACTGCTGGTAGAGAGTGTACAATAGGCTACAGGTGACGAGGGGTCAAAACCACAGGTTTACTGGGGCTATGTACCATTCAAATTCTACAATTAAACATGTGACAGGCCTGTACTGAGTTTATTTAATTAATGAAGGTCCTTAGAAGAATAGAATTACAGGGGATGTACTGTAAGAGTCATAGAGGAGAATCAGCCACCGATGGAAAAGAAAAAAAATAATAGATGAAAGAACAAAGCAAGAGACAATACAACGGAAGCATATTCCCACTGACAGGATAAATATAAACTCTACACATATGAACCGTATCATTAAGCTGCTGCGTCTCTGCTCTGGAGGAAACTGTGAATAATCACATAGCTGCAGCAGTGATCTGTGCTCTGTGTTCAACATCATGTGTTCGCCTGCTGACGTCACGCAGCAGCACCGCTGTAACAACTCAGTCCAACACTGACAGTCGGCGATAAATTTAACAACAAGGCCACGGCATTTTTTTCAGTGTTTTGTGATTGTTGTTTGCCTACAGGAAAACAACAAATACGTGACAACAACAACAACAACAACAACACAAACAGAAGCATAAAGCCTCAATGACAAAGTCTAATAAAGGGAGCACTGTCAAAAGGGAAAAATGGAAACGTCTGACAAGCACAGGTGCATTCAATCTCTAACGTGTCCTCAGCACAATTCACACTGAGGAAAACATGCAGAACGTTGTTTTGGAGGATGTTGTTCTCACAGATGTTGTTCTTCTTTTTTAAGGGCACATGAGTATTTACTTCAGATTCTCATTTTAGCGACAGAGTGACGTGACAGTGCCATTCAGCCTGATGGATTCTCTCTACCACCTCTACCACCCAACCTAGCACACCAAGCTGACATGATCCAAACTGACCACAGTCCAGCCAAAATCCAAACTGACGTCAGATCCACAAACAGCTTCACATGGCCTTAAACTGGTAATTATCAACAAGGTCAACAAGCTGTTTCACTGAAAAATCTAAAGCTCACACTAATATTCAGCTCAACTAATCAGATTAGAGCTCTGCCCCTGAGAAATGTTACATAAAGTCACATCTATTGTGCTCAGGTAAACACAACCGACACAGTTCAGCTGCTAAAGTGTGTGTGTGTGTTGTGTGATCTGGGACAGATGGAGAAGGGATGCTGTACATTTTGTCAGCTGTATAAACCTATATATCTATATAAAACCAAATAAATAATAAAAAAACCTCTCTCTGCTCCTGATCCTTAAAGCGCTGCCTTTGTGAAACAACCACTTTGTTGGTATCACAGCTCTTGAGCACGGCATGAGCCTTTACTCAGTTTGCACCCTTCATAGCCGTGACGGTGTCCGAGCACGTTGTCGCAAAATTCGAGCCCGGCTGGATGCACAGATATTCAGCTCGTCCACTGAACCCAGATGGGGCTCTGAGGACGAGGGACACAGGATCAGCACGATGCTTCCTCACCGATCCCGGAGCTCTGATGTGCTCAGAAACCGTTTAGCGTCATTCTAGGTCATTGTCAAAAAAGCTAAACAAACCAAAGAACTGCTCGGTTCAGAGGGCGCCTTCCTTACTGTATGTGATGCAGCATCATCATCATCCTCCTCCTCTGTTTACTGCTTCTCTGGCTGCAGTTCACCGTTGCAGCCGATAAGCAGAGAAGGCAAGGGGATAGTAAATAAGGTGTTTTCAGATCCACATTCAAAAAAGATAAAAAGCCAAAGAGACAGATAAGATGCTCACTGCTCGGCAACAGAATAAACCTTCAGAGGTCAAAGGGTCAATATGAAATCTGTTTACTGGTCCAGGATACAGGCTAAATGCAAAATCATAGCGACTGAACCTTCCATCTGTCGCCACTTTTCAGAGCTCCGAGATTGAGTCTGTATCTCGGTACAAATATCTGGGAACTATAGCTGATGATTCCCTCTCTTTCACGCTTCACGTTCAGCAACTGGTGAAAAAAACTTGAAATTGGGTTTTTAGTTTAGAATCAGGTCTTGCCTTTCCTTTGAACCCAAAAGGAGACTTGTTACTGCAACCTGCATGTCTCTGCTGCATTATGCACTGCTGCACTGAGGTTTATTACAAACTTTCCAGCCCTGACTCACCACTGCTCATTGTATGCATGGTTTGGATGGTCTGCCTTTCCCACCTACAGACTTTATCACTGGCATACTTTTATTTATAAGGCTATAAAAGTATGCAAAGTTATTGACTTAACTTATTTCTACTATTTGCCCCTAAAGCTTGAATGAAATTGGTTAAAACGCCGTTTGAGTTGCAAGATTACTCTCCAGAAACAAGCATTATTATGCACTAATCTGAGTCTTTTGATGCAGATCTGGATCTCGATGCACATTACAACTTTAGTGAATTGTGCGGCCTTGGCTGATGCGCTTTCTTCCTCGTGCTTCATGCTGATGAACTGAATTTGCTGCCTGACTCACACACATATTTGGTTCCTCTCAGTTTGGATCAGCATGAGAGCGAATGAGTGGGAGAAATTTTGAAGTGATTTAAAAATATCCTCAGCTGTGACGCGCGTGTAACTGCCCAAGGAAAAGATTTTCGAGTAACATCTACTGGGAGCATGATGTCAAAGACCTGGAATTATTAGAATAACACTCTTATTTTAGCTGTAATGGTTTCATCACACATTTCTACAAACAGCTGCACCTCTCTGAGAACACTGTAGCTCAAGTTCATACTAAAAACAGAAATAAAACACATTTCTCCACGTTTGACACTCATATTAAAATACTACTATGTGTCTTTAAAGTACTTAATGGTATAAAATACATCTTTTATCTATTTCTGTGTTTCATGCCATCCAGTCCACTCAACTCTGCTTACTGCTCTTATGACAAACAAAAACAAAAACAAGCTTTTAACTGAAGCTGACAAGATAAAGTCTCGTAGTGATCGTAACCTGTTTTTCTGTTTTTATTTAAACCTGAGAGGGAACACCAAAAAAAAAAAAAAAAAGTCTCAAAATATCACAAAAAAAAAACTACACTTGTCTGATGTATTGATAAAAACAAAAAAGGAACAGACAAAAGTCGTCTGATCCATCTGCTGACTGACTCAATGCACCGACTCAGACACCATTAGCATCACAGCAAACACAGTCTCAGTGGTTTATAATGAGCTGTTTTTTTTTTTTTAATTTAATTGAAATCTGCTTTGGCTTCACACCCACTCAGAGAAACCAAACCAACGAGAGGAAGTGGTTGAACTCAAGTGGCACTGTGTTGGAGGAATAAAGAGTATATATATCATGACTGACTGACTCGCTTTGCCTTGACGGAGGCATCCAACAGAAGCTGAGTGTGTGAAATATTTAAAGTGCTGCAGATGTGCGTCAGTGTAGCGTTGTGACCCTTCACATGCAGCACGGAGATCTGAACCTCACCGCTCTCCCGGGAAAAACCTTGTTTATAGATGAGAAGTTAGCAGCTTTAAAGCACACAGCACAGTCTCATAAGGAAGCAAGGAGTCAAAATCCCTTATGTTACAATGGTTTCTCTCTAAAAGCCTCTGACTGGGCCTCTGGCCTTTGGAAAAATCAGCATCCTCTCGTTTATGAAATGAAACGCACCATGAACCACTGGCTCTTTCAATTCCGCTCGGATTAAGCTTTCATTTCGGAGTGCCACATACTGGCAAAAAAATCCATTTCAACGCAATTTCACCTTGAAATGCTTTTCTCTCTGATACATTCTAACGTGTATTCCTGCCATCATTGACAATTTTATCAAATTTAGCGTAAAGTCTTTTGGTTAAGGCAGAAATCAATCCATGCGATGTGTTGTTCGTCTTTTTCAGAGGGAGTTATTGAAATTCTTGCTGCTCGGACACGTCTTGTCGCTTTAATGAAAGCATCTAAAAATTTTGTTCTGCTGCAAGTCAGAGTCTGTACTGCTGTGATAATTTTGGCATCAGTTTTCTTTATAGAAGGATTTAATATCAGAATTAATGTTGTTGTGCAACATGAGACCAATCACAGACTTGTCCGATCTGTCAAGACAACTATTAGGACAGCAAGCACTCACAGATTTTGACTAGCAAGTAGTTTTGTTATTGATCTATAAAAAAAAAAAAGCAAAAATAAATTAAAACATAATTACACCCTCACGCAGCAGATAGTGCTTTCTCATTCATTCAGCTATACTGTAATGGGAGACAGCGAATCCCTGTGAATATGTTGTGGAAAATTCAGAGCAATTAGATTCGCCTTCGCCAGCCTGTTCATCAGGTCGGCTGTGACAAAGCCAATCTGTCACTTCACTGTTCTCCTGAATCCAACAGCACGTCATCACATCTGATTTATTCAAATACTGAACGGAATCTGGGAATGAGATGCATGAAGTGAGCGATTTTGCTGCAGGTGAGTGTGTTGGTTGAGAAATCATTTCTTCATTTGCCTTTTAATATGATTTCATGAAGCTGGGGAAATTCACACATTAGGTTTCTAACACTACGTGTGGGATATTCATTGGTTCCTTTATTGTTTTGCTCCAGCGTTTTCTTTCTCATGCATGAAGGAGCTAAAGAATCCCACACACTGTTGATTACTTGCATACTTAATCAGCGAGTAAAGAGATCAACAGTGTGTGGGTTTCTGTTGTTGTGTGCATTGTCAATTTGCGCATTCCAAAAGGAAGTCTAAATAACACCGAGGTTTTTGTGCTTGGCAGAGGTGGAGAAATCGGTGCACTGATAATGTGGCAGGGATAAGGGACGGTGATAAAAGCTTCTGGCAGAGGTAAAATTAAAAACCGTAGACCGTAACCGTGTACGCGAGCTGCTAAAAGACGGAGGTAAAACCAAATTAAAACATACAGTGCTGTGATCAGAAACACAAGCATCAGAACACGCCAAGCCAAATAATGTTAAAGCAAAAGACAAGATCAAGAGTACGCCCCTGACAATGAGAGGACCAGGTCGCTGAGAGATCCATTAAAAGAATCAGTCAAGGATAAAAACTCAGCACTTAAACTGTTAGAGGTGCAGCAGACATGAATATTAAAATCATCTCACACAATATATTTGGCATGAGGCAGCAGGGGAGACACAGGTCATCTGGGAATGTAAATAATTAGATGGTGTGACCTTACAGGGACAGAGAGGATCATTCTGTCATTGGTCACAACAGAAATGTTTTTTTTTTTTTTTTTTTTTAAATCTCAGAATGACCCTCATCCATTATAAAACAGGCTTTTCTGAGAAGGTGTGGAGAGGGTCACGCTCAGGTGCGTGTCACGGAGAATTAAAAGCTACAAAATGAACAAAGTTTGAAACCAGTTTCTTGGTTCTGTGCTTATTTGGAAGGAGGCTGTCAAGTTCGTAGAGATCCTGCCTCGTCCAGAACCAGTCAAAGTTACTGAGGAAATCAAATCCTGCTGCCAAACAGATGATTGAAACATTCAAAGCTCTTTGAAAAAGAAGGGATGGGGCCTAAACATCACACAGCTTATTGCTAGACTCCCAATTCTGCAGCATCGTGATTGATGTACCTTTCATACCAACCCCCCTCCCCCCAACGTACTATATTAAACATCAACCATCTCTATTCTCAGCTACAACCCACTGTATTTCAGTATGATGAGACTGGAGTAGGTGGATGGTGACAAACTTTAGCGGTAGCTGGAGCGGGGGAGTTGTGGCCTGCTGTCGTCCATTTAAAATTAACGTTGCCCTGCAGCGCTCGCTGCTGCAACTGCTCGCTGTCTAAAAGCAATATAAGACTTTATGGTGTGCAAGAAGTTGATCATGAAAGTTGGTCTCTAAAAAAAATAAAGGTCTAAATAGAGTGATATATGATCTGTAACAGTCATGAAACAATATTTTAAACAATATTTTAACCACTACTGAAATTTCATTTATACATCATGTGACAAATCAGAGCTAGAATGGGTAAAAAATATAACAGAGAACAAAATCTGTCCTGACTGCTCAACACATCACACTGATAAAAATATGAAAGATCATCAATAGTTCACTTGACAAACAACTGACCATCATAATATTTTACCTTTATGTTTTACACAAAGCAGAATGAATCTGTCTCACAACAACAACAACAACAACAACAACAACAACAACAACAACAACAACAACAACAACAGTGACGATTAAGGTAGGAACGAGTACACAACAAAGAAAAACCTGCCGGTCTGAATACAATCCGACAGCAGAACAGTCCAACAAAATATTCCCTTTGTAAGGTTTCAAAATGAAAAACTGTTGTTGAAACTACATAATAAATGTGTGGTAATTTCTGCTGCTTACATTTGTAATATAAAATTTATTCTATCTTTGGGGTTCAATCAATTAAACCTGGACTTACTCTGAAAAGGCTGCAAACAACTAAAAGCTCAGCAGACATTTTTACTTCTTTAGTGAGCAACAACTGTGACACTGAAGGCTAAAGCTCTTATCGAGGGCCAGCGTTATCTTTAAACGTCCAGTGACAAAAACAGCTGTGTTTTAATTAAACTGAAATAACTTAACGACAGTCAGCATCTCTGATTATGCTTTGCAGCTGGCATGAGACACGTTATAAACTGCGGTGAAAGAGAATCAAAAGGCGGGAGGCAGAAGCGTCGCCATATTCATTATCTGTCAGTATCAGAGGGCTTTCATCAGTGTGGAGGTACCTCTATAATGAAGCTGAGCACTTACTGTACATGGACAGGGCCGCTGAGCACTGAGAAGACAAAAGATACACTCAAAGGAATGAAGCGAAAAAGAGGGAGTGAATTAACTTGTGAATTAACAACCAAAGGTGGCAACTGTGGCTCAGAAAAGCAGGTTTGGGACTCAGAGATCACCAGTTTGAATCCCTGGACCAGCATGAGGAAAAAAGGATGGAAAGCCTTGAGCAAGGTTAGCTGCCTTGCTCAAGGGCGTATGTGTGTGCTCACTGGCCCTAGCATTTATGTTCACTGCTACTTCACGATAAAGAATTATTCTTCTTTGTCTGAGAGAAAAAGACACATGTATGTCTATCAACAGCTCTACAGATCTGACAGAACTGACACCCCTTTTTCCACACGGTGCCACCTCCCTTTAACACCAACTCAGAGGCGTAACACTCCACAGCCGTGACTGGTAACTGTGAAAACACTGAAAAAAAAATAAACAGTGATAAAAACAGTTTATTTCTACAAACTTGTGGGTTATCGCTTCAACATGGCAGCACTCTAAAATGTCTTAAACTGTGCTGGAAAACCACCGAAATCCTGTGAGTTCTCATGCGTTTCTGTACATCAGCAGAAAAGAAGAATAAACAGTAAGAGTTTACCTTATTTATGGAAAAGCAGGAAAAAAAATGGAGGAGAAATTCTAAATTTAGATAAGACGGTGGATGGCTTGATAAGCGAACCTGCAGAGGGAGCTGGAGAGAAATGAACTTGATAAAGGTGAGGTGAAGTTCAGGTGAAACATGGCACTGAACTACAGCCTGATGCCCTGGATTATGAGATAACAGCTGCTCTCACTCACAACAAACACTTTGCTATTTGCTTCTTTTTGCTATATTTTTCTAGCAAATGATTTTTTTATTCCAGTCATAAATATCAAACAAAAGCTTATATAAGTTGTTTTCAGATTTCTTTTTTCTCACAAAAGTTTGTTTTGAATAAAATCTGCCTTGTTCATCCGACTGTACAGTCTGCGATACAACACTCCACTGCTGCCTGAGGTAATGAGTAATAATGATTGGATGATGAAAGCTATTCACACACACTGAAACCACCTTTACATTTACTCTGAGTGTGTGTGATGGCTCATTTACATAATTTAAGATGCACCTGAACAACAGAAGGACCTGAGAGGAATCTTCTTGCTCTCTATTCTTAGTTTTCCTTTTTAGGTTTTCTTTCTCCGTAAATTTAAAAACAATAATTTCTGTGTAATCACACAACACAGGTGAACCAGAGACATTAACACATATAATCAGTGAAACATAATTGCCCACGTAAACTGAATTAATGCTGTGCGACGGAGGAGACCAGCAGTAGTCCCAAGCAACGTGACAGACTACAGCTTGTTTACTCTCAAGTAGAACAGGAGAGACAACAGGTTTCTGTCACGCGGCATTCGTTCGGTTTCTGCAGTTAATTCAGTTTCATCCGTTTCATTGATCACGTCTGTTCGGTCTCAGAGTTCTGGTCCAACGAGCCGTTTACCGACAGGCCCTTTCCACAGCACACACAACGAGCCACTGGACTGGAGATGAGTTACGGGACTTTAACGCTGAATGACTTACTTACTGAAACTCATACTGGTCTGCACCTCGCTGTGTGTGCATGTTCTTAAAGGCGTAAAATAGATGCACCAGTTAAACCCAGGAATAGAAGCACAACTGGAATTAACATTCATCAGAAGGTTTGGACCATGCAAGACAAAAATGTCTTCAGTAAAACAAATCAAACAGTGATTTACAAAACAAGCTGTCATACATGTTTCCTTTTCATCTACGCATTTTTTAAATGAAAAGAAAGAAAAACCTTATGTTAAATGGACAGTTATGCAGCCTTTTGTCTTTAAAAACTGAGTAAGTGAAATGCAACACGCCTCTGCACTGTTTTCTGTGTGGGATTTGATTTTAACATGGCTGTATTTGTCTGTTGGATTTGATTTCAACGTAGCCTTTTGAAATCTTCCGTACAAATGTATGCTACATGTGTGTAAAAGCTCAGAATGAGAATAAAACCCCTGCGTGTTCTGGTTGTCAAAACTATGAAGGACTTAAAAACATTTTTCACGTTCCATCAGACGTGTCAGTTTGGACGAAGCACAGCGAAGCTTCATCATCCACAGATATACATTAAAAAGTTGCTGTCACAGCCGTAATGCATATCAGCCGTTAAGGGTGACAGATTTTTTTTGAAGACATGACGCTGTCAAGCACAGTATGGCTTGGAAGAACTACAAAGGCAAACAGGGTGGAACATAGATAGCATATTAATTCTCACTTCTGACTACTTCTGCCTTTAAAGGGAGAACTACACTACTGTGCTTCCAGAGTCAAGGATGGTGCAAGACTGTAAGTATGTTTTTTTTTCTGCAATAAGATTTACTTTATCTAAAAGTATTAAGTCTTGGAAAACCTGCTGTAGAGAAAATTATTTTGCTTAGCAGGTGTTTCCCTTTAACGTGTGAGATGATTAAGTCTCACATAAACTCAGATTGGATGCAAGGGAAAGTGCATAAGCCTGGTCTGTTGGAATTTAAATGCAAATTGTAAAAGGCTGAAATCCTATATTTTTTTTCAAAAGTGAAACTAAAAGAAGCAGGTGCAGTTTTAATCCCAAACTTTGTCTCAGCTAAATTTACACAATCTGAGATCACGGTCACCGCCTGAGAGCATGTATCCACACAAACGTATTCCAGGGAAAATCAGCTGTCTCTTAGCTCTTAAATCCTCACCTGAGGACACGTCGTTTGTCCCACAAGTCAAGACTGAAAATCAAAACATGAACATGACTTTGCCTCCCAGACTTTTCCAAAATGGAGCAATGTGCTTGGCATCTTATAAACGGCTTCATTTCTGAATTCCTTTTTTAAACTGACAGACTGTTGCATAATTTTGTTTTTTCTGCCTGTTCTTATGCAACTGGCTTTATTCAAGACTGACAGCTTCATTATTTCTAAAATAACTTTAGTGTTTGAGCACAGCACCAATTTGTGAAACGGCTTTGAAAACTGACAAAAAAAAGCTTGTTTCTTCTTATTATTTTGAGCACATGTGCTTGTCTAATTCAAGCTACAGCCTAAAGAAGACATTGATGAATAACTCCTGTGGGGATCAGAGGTGAGAGCAGAGAAGGGGGGTGCTTCCTGTAGGTGCCTCATGTGAAACAGCTCTTACTTATTAATTGGCTTCCAGGATTTTTTATTGATATTTACATTTCAAAGGTTCCCAGCAGCTCCTGATTCCTGCTATGTACGCTGTAAGTTCACCTGGACTGCATGTGGGCATCCATTAAATCCAAGAACCGCTCCTACTTGATACCTCCACTGTTCCAGTTTGGCACTGGATGAAAAATGAGCCACTGTTATCGCTATTATTATTATTAGATGCAAAGACAGCAGCATAACAAACAACCTGTAGTAGCACATTTCACCACTGACAACTGCGTTTAGTTATTTTGAGTTTCTCCTTTTTATTGTTGCAGATGTCTCAAGATGTGAGAGAAACGCAATCATAGACCTTATTGTATTGCTCCACGTTACCTGCATTTCCTTATAATACGGGCAAATAAAAGCCTTCTTCTTGATGTACTATTCATTTAGCCTCAATTCCTTTTGACAAATTGAAATTTATGTGATGATGTAATGAATATGATTTGAGCTCAGTATAATTTCCTTTCGGTTCATGGGTTTGATACTAAGCCAAAGCGAGTTTACCCTGCAGGAAATATTTTTAAAGCAACGTGACATTGTTTGGGAGAATCATCTCTCAGGTGATTGTATATTTTGCCTTGTTAAGCTTGAGAGCACGCTCAAGCTCCTTAAGGAGGAATCCCAAAAGAGGCCTCAAGGCTGAGATCCACAGAGAAATGGTAAAGTTCTGAGAAAACACATTGTTAGTCTCTTTTCATGGGATTTGACGACAGTAAGAAAAATATATAGCAAAACCAGCTTTCAAAAAATATGAATGCAGGAAAAGTCTACAGATAACACAATGAAAAGAAAAAATGCAAGGATAGCTGCAAAGACGAGTCCATGAATGGATTAGTTGATTGACATTAGATTAATATGGAACTATTTTGATAATCAAATAACTGTTTTTTCTGTTTTTACATAAAAACAGCAAAAAGAATTTGTGGCTTTTCTTTATCATACATGATAGAAAAGTGGTATTTGTTTTGTCTGAAATCCAGATATTTAAAGATGTCACCTTAGAAAGAAATTTTTTTACTATATGCTGGCATTTTATAAACCAAGCTACTACATATTTGAAAACTTTGATTTAGTTTCTAAATACAAGCAACATTCCTCACACAAATACTGCAACTTTTTTTTTTACTGAATAGAAAGAAAAGTGACTTTGTGGCTGATTTAATAAAAGACGACCACTGATGTACGTTCAACATGTACATCATGTACATTACAGGCTTTGTGAAATAAGGGGCTGTGTGTATACGTACAAAAGCATGCACAGATATACTCTACACAATACACACTATACACTATATACAACACCCTATGCACAGTTTGCGATGCTGATGGACCTGTGGCCCTGAGCGAGCAGCCTTTCAGGTGTTGAGAGGCAGACGTGTCAGTTGCTACTGGCAGAGTCTGACCCTGATGTCTTTGCTCCTGCTGTGCAGCTTTGGTAACCCCACTGTGCACTTATCCCACAACCACGAGAGAATCCATCCTCCACAGACTATAGGTTGAAAGGAGCTTTTTAGAATAGTTTGTCATCAGAAGGTTTGGACCATGCAAGACAAAAATGTCTTAAGTAAAACAAATCAAACAGTGATTTACAAAACAAGCTGTCATACATGTTTCCTTTTCATCTACGCATTTCTTAACTGAAAAGAAAGAAAAAACGTTTGTTAAATGGACAGTTATGCAGCCTTTTGTCTTTAACAACGGAATAAGTGAAATGCACGCCTTTGCACTCTGTTTTCTTTGCCGGGATTTGATTTTAACGTGGCTGTATTTGTCTGTTGGATTTGATTTTAACGTAGCCTTTTGAAATCTTCCGTACAAATGTATGTATGTGTATGTAAAAAAAAATGTGATTAGCAAATACAAAATGAGCCTGATTCACCGGAAAGCCCCTGTTGATGGTGTAGTTTCCTCTTTCCTGTGTGTGTGTGTGTGTGTGCTTTCCCTGCCTGACACTTAAAACGTTTGGGAATCAACCAGCTCAGAGGACTTATACTGACACTATCCAGCCAGAGACCGAAGGATTTTTGAGTCAATCCCCAGCCAGTCAAAAAAAAAAAAAAACCCAAAAAAAACCAACAACTCTGGACTCATGAAGGGACCCCGGGGGCAGAGCAGTCACTGCGATTAGCATCCTGTGTGCACTGTCACAGGAGACAAACACCCTGCTGTGTGTGCAACACTTCAGAGGGAAAATGTCTGAAAGACGCTTAAACCCTTCAATCACCCCAGACTTTTCAGACTTCCTCGTCGTTCCTGTGAGACAGGACTGAATGTCTTTTCACAAATAGCAAATGATTGTGATTTTTAAAAAAAGAAAAACATCAAATGATTTTCCCAGACCAATCAACAACACCCTCCGCTTGGTCAAAAGGCAGCATATGAATCACAGAGGACAAAAAATTAAATACGCAAACACTTTGGGTGAATTAAGCCTAAAAGACTCACCATAACTGGACTTAAAAACACTCACCAGCGTAATTACGCTGGGATTTCCAGAGAAAACACTCATGTATTCTGGCTAATATGTTATGTTTGAATGCAGTCTTAGCTGTGCAGCTGAACGGGGTAAAAAACAAACAAACAAACAAACAAACAAACAAACAAACAAACAAACAAACAAATAAATCAGAACACAAAACATCTCCACTGTCTTATAATGACTGCGGCGAATAACATAAAATGCAAAAAACGATCCAGCGAACAAATTTGGTGCCAATAAAGTGAGATAAAAATCAGATTCCTGTTCAGTCTGGACAGTACCTCGAGGTATCTGGTGCGAGCTGTGATGTGTACATGATGTACGGGAGAGCGGAGTGAGACGAGTCACTTCCTGCCAGAGGCATCTTCAGAGATATCACAGTCACGTACAGTTTATCAGGATGGTATATATACATATACATAACTGAAAATCTGTATCTCTAAACAACCTGTTTAGAAAGTTGAGATATGGCGTCTGACTTGGAGAAAAAAAATGCTGATCTCTTCTATAATCATCTGTAATACAAACAACATGAATCTGTCTTTTCCTCTGAGTCTCTGCCCACAGGCAATCGAGAGGCCATCTTACTTCTCCATAGGTAGGCTTGTTATATAGCTATCCCGCTGATCCTCCGCAGACATATTATATATTAGTCACACTGGCCTTGTAGCTATATATGTGAATTAATTTGCTTTCCCGCTGACCTCCCTGGATCACGATGACTGGTCATGACTGAATAAAGAAATCATTACCATCTAAAGTACAGCCAAAGTACTTGGACAGTTACGTTTTGTTTTTTTTTCTGTGTGTGTCTGGGCTTTGTAGCCAAGTCAGATTAACCTCTTTCACTGCCACTGAGTCACTTCACATGCCCTGGGAACATGACATGGGTGTGGACCTTCTTTTTTTTCAAATCCTTTATGGTACTTAAACGTCTCCAATGTAAATGATCACCTTTCCTAGCTGTTAAATGCAAAGCGTCTTTACTCTCCAGTCATTTATTTAGTTAATGACTTGGATAATACAAAAAAAAGGGACTCACAGTTTTAATTTGAAGGTGTTTGAAAACTAAAGGGATTATGATTATGTGATGAGCATACTGGCACTTGGACTCTGTACCTGACTGTAAAGGAAGTGCTTAAACTTTCCCATTTTATAGGCGTATTTATTAACCTGGCCTATGTTCAGAATTAGCCTTTTAATTGTGCCAACAGACCATGACCGTGGTTATAATTTGAGACTGGCCGATTATCTGTGCACACAGAATTCATGGCACGGCTAAAATTATCAGCGAACTAAACTGATAATAACTGAAGGACTTCCTGCTCACGTCTGGATTTCAGTGAACCCCAGTCAGACAAATTGAAAAGAACAAGTTTATTAATGGAAAGATCCAACAGCCAAGTGGTTAGGCTTCCTACCACATTGGCACAAATCTCCTGAGCAGCAAGTCCCTGTTTGATTCTTGGCGGCCTCGACCGCTTGCTGCATATCATTCTCCTCCTCTCTTTCCCCTCATTTCCTACCTCATCTATCGCTGTCAAATAAAGGCATAAAAATGCCCCCAAAAACCTTGTTTTCTGACAGTGATGAAATGGAGGCGTAGTAGTGCTGTAATGAGGAGTTAATGTGCATTCAGCGATAATGCCAGGAAGAGTGAGCACAACATTTGTGACCATTACATTTTTTTTTTTTTTTCCTTTTTTTGAGTTTGGCCAAAACTGAATCATCTGTCTGCGTCTGTCTCTGATGTTCACCTCAGTTCTGATTAACTCTCCTGTAATTTGTGCTCAAAACTCAGCCCACAATCTACTTTGCAAACCCACAGCTCGTGCAGCTCGTGCACTGCATTGTGAATTTATCTGTAAACCAAAAGTGAGCACAGAGAGCCCAGTAGTCGTAAAGTTTTTGACACTTATCAAACAGTCCCAGCTGTACTGGACCACCTCCACTCTCTGCAGGTTCTGTGCATATAAAACACTGCTATTCTCATGCTGTGTTCACTGTAGGGAAAAAAAAAAAAAAAAAGCCAAAGCCATACCTGTCGGCATTGCAGGCTGTCTGTCATCTCCAACTTCATACTGCCTTCTTGTTACCATGGTGACTTTCATCGGTGCATGAATTGGAATAAAAAAAATGTTCCAGTGTCTATACAACATGTGGGGGAAAAAAAAAACCCTTTCCCCACATTTTGCCATTTACAGGCAGCACAAAGTCAGATTCTTATTCCAAAGTCTTTTCCATTCTGCCTAGAATAAATCTCTTGTTGGGAAAATCTTGTGTAGAAGAATCATGTCTCCTTCAGACTGAAATTTGGTCAGATTTTAAGACTTAAAAATCAGCCCTCAAAAGTTTGTGTGTCTTTGTGGAAGCTTTAAAAAGAAAGGCATTTATTTATTTAGCACTTTTTATGCACAGAAGTAACTCAAAGGGCTTCACTTAAGGCATAAAAGACATTAAGAAATACAGCTGAAGACATTTAAGAAACAAACATTCAGATGATAAAAACGGGCTCAAAAGAAATTCCAAAGATGAAAGTACACAGAAACAAACAGAGAGCCGACCAGTGAAGTGAGTTCAGACGGGTTTATGTCCCAGTTCAGAGGGACCTTGTCCATGAAAACTGCACAGAGACACTTGGCTGGAGTACAAGCCCTTTGGCTGGCCCTGTCTGCTGTCTCCACATCAGTTCTGGACTCTGATGGCAGACTGTTCACCAACAGAGGATTTTGGAGAAGAGAGCAAAAGACGTAAGGCTCCTTTCTCTGTAGCTGTCCAGCTGGACCGAACCACATGTGCAAATATCATGTTCACGCAAATGAAATGGAAAGAGCTTTTTCAAAAGTTTGCTTAACTGCTATTTGTCCAACATATTATTATAAATATTATGTAATTATTCAGATTGTTTAATAAGTCATATTAATAAAGATTCCTGCCAAGTGCTGTTGTTACTCATTAGTAATACAACGACAAAAACAAATAGCTAGAAACAACATCAAACTGTGGACCTGTCTGCATCAAACAACATGAAAATAAGCGTCAGTGGAGACTCCATATTTCTCTGCATAAGTGAATGTTTGTGTGTTTGTATTTTTTCCCTGTGCAAAGAAAACAAAATCAATGTGAAAAAAAGATTAGTTGCAGCCCTACATCAGTCCCCTGTTAGGATGCTGAGGATTAGATATGAGATTATCAGTGCAAGGTTTGACTTGTCTGGGCTAAAATCTTTCAAAAGAAAATGGGTACATATACATATATATATATAATAGAAAAAATGAGGCAGAGCATGAAAAATAATCAGCAAAATTAATGTTCAAAGCAAATAGAGGACGGTACAAGTAAAGGCAATAGAGCATAAACGAACATGGCACAGGGAGCGAAAGGACAATGAATAAATATGCAGGTTTGTAGACGACATTAAAGAGGTCGAGAAAATAAATCAGTGAATTCTGTAAATGAAGAAGAAGCCAAGCGTGAAGTCGGAGGCCACATGTCTTTTTTTCTCTCTTGCACTCTGAGGAGCAGAGTTTGGCTTTACCATTTACCGTCTTCATTAGACAACACAAAAGAAGCAGGAGAGCAAATAAACGTACGCGCATCCACTTCGCTGCACTCGAAACTGTATTCAAATCCATGGAGAAAGTTGGAAAACTCAGCCTTTCTCAGTTTCGCCTCCAGCATCACTTCATTACTTCAAACAGCACAAAACATCACCTGAATGTGAATGTACCATCATAACAATCAAATACCACAGCTGTGTTCTTACCAAGCTTCAAGAGAAGAAATCGTAATTTTCAACTTATCGGACTTTTTGCACAACCGTTTCATAACTACATACTTAACTCCAGTCCTTAGGGTGAAGGGGTTTCAAGAGATTTGCCCTTTATAGTTCAGAGAACAGGTCTAATAACTTGTTTTGTCCTGCTCCCTGAGGGTCAGTGGAATTAGTTTTCAAACTCTCTTCAGGTGTGAAATAACACAGCTTAAATAGAGGCAGGACAGGGACCTCCATCTGCACTTGGGCCTCAGTTGTCCCATATAGTTTTCTTCAAGATGTCAACACCGGCCAAGTAATTCAGAGGTGAACCGAGTGAACAACGCCCCCTGCAACATTTGTGGGAGAAGATGTTGAACTTTTCTTAACAAAAAAACAAACCAAAAAAAAAAAAAGTCTCAAGTGTGTGCGCTTATATAACTGCGATGCTGACAAACTTTTAGTGTGGCTGTATATTTTCTATAAAAATCATACATTTTCTTTCAATGGCAGTTTGAGAATAATACTGTCCTTTTTTTCTAATAATTTTTTTTGGGCAGAGAGAGCCATTAATGTAACTGAGTTGGGTCTATTCACCATTTTCAGATCCCTGTTACTCAGGCAGTAGCTTCTGATGCTGTTCCCTCAGGTGCTGTCTCACTTTTGAAAAGTTGGAAACAAATAATCCAGAACATCTATTATTTGGCACAGCTGAAACAGCTGTGGGCAAACGCTGTTCTAAAAAACACACGAAACATTTGTCAGCGTGACTTTGTACGTGGACGTCATGCCATCTAAAATGGTTTCTAATTACATGGTTCAACAAATCACTTACAGAAGATCATGGCAACTGAAAATGTTTCCTACAATGTTAAATGTTTTGTTTGGTTTAACTGATCACTGCAGGAACTCATTTAGTTAACTGCTATTTTGAATAAACTACAAATTCGTTACTAAACATTTGCAGGTAATAAAACTCACCTAGTATTTGGATTCATGTAAGATTTTAAAGCGTTTGCATAATTTACAATTACTGTACATTTGTATACACAGATGTGAGTGTTTCTAGGTTATTGTTTACTTCTTGTATGCTTGTTTTTCATTTATAACGTTTATTTTAACCGCTCTTTCCTGATTTGCAGATGCTACTAGTGACTAGTGGGCTGTCAAAAGTTTTTAATCTGGATACGATAAGGATAAGGATAAGGATAAGGTAGGATAAGGTAGACAGATAGGTGTTTTATTTATTATTTTTTCTAAATGAATATCGGAAATTAAAAAATTATTAGATTCAGCATCTCATCATTCAATGTAACAGCTTGGTGCGTCAGTTTGAGTGTAAAGAGGAAAAACAAGCACTCCAGAGTTGTGAAGGTAGCAGGGAAGGTGAGTGGCAATTCACCAAAGCAACTTTTCAATTACATGTTCAGCCTTTGTGTGTGCAGAACTGTCAAATACACTGCAGACACCTCACACCCACTACACTCGGAGTTAGAGCTGCTCCCGTCTGAGCCCCGTTTCAGGGCCCAAAAGGCCAGTGAGAACATATACAGGAGCTCTTTTATTCTGACGTGACACTGACCCTCGCAGCCAAAGCTCCTTGGTCAGAACAAAGATAAGTGCTGGCAGGGATGGACAAGAATATTAAAGCCCGATGCTCTCAGAATAAGACATAGCTGAGAGAACACAAAGGAGCAAAAACACAGTAAATATATGCGGTGGAGTTAGATCACACAGAGAGGGTTTTGATAAGGGATTACATTTGAACTGACCGTTTGACCAAATGAATAAATTTACACTTGGAAACAAGCCAGTAACTGGTTTTATAATCCCACAGTCCTCTATATAAACTTTCACATATTGTACATGCTGACGTCCACTCACTGACGTCCTCTCACATCTACTTTCACTGCCAGCGACTCCTTCAGGCCACATGTGAAAATCAAACACAGCGCTGTCAGCCTACATTTTCTTTGGGTTTTCTCCACTAAATTGGTCAAATACCAACAAACCTGAGGAGGTTGGTTTTTCTCCTCCATCGAGAACGACTGTGTTTCTGTCTCTTTTTGAAGTCTTTTCCTTGCATCTATCACAGGAAGACGGTGTAGAGCTTCTGTTCTTGATCCTTTTCAGTTTCTTCCTAATGCTACCTGCAATGAGCAGATTTGCTCCTAGCTCGCCGCTGGCAAACTGAGAACTGGTGCAGCTGAGGTACTAACCAGCCTCTCATCTGTTGCACAATCCGCCAGTTCAAAGCTGCCGTCCAACTTTCAAGGGCTTGGACCTGTGTGCTCAGGCGTGGCTTCTCATGCTAAATGAAATTAAAAGATAGAGATACCCCACAGAAAGGGAAACGTGGCAGCTCAAACTGTCCTTAAAGAGCCTGGACCCAAGTGGGTTGACTAAAAAGAGAAGTCAGTTGATTCTAATATGAATCAGCCATCAGCCATTCTCCTCTGTTGCAGGTTTAATTTACACAAAGTTACTTATTTCTTTTACTAATATTAGCCTAAGCTAACTTAACCAAAGTTTTACTTGCTAAAACCTGACCCTGTCTGTCGGCTGGTCGACCACAGTCAGCCCAGGCTGAAATATCTCAGCTACTACTGGATGGATTTCCATGCAAGAAAACAAAACACCGACAGTGTGATGACAGGAAAGGACCAAAACCGAGGGAATAATAAGCAATAACGGCTGTGTGGACAAAGTTAGATTTAACAAGCGGACGTCTTAGTGAGACAGCAGAGAGTGAGTTTGCTAAAGCAGCAAAAGCTGACTTCACAGTGAGGTGTCTCTCAGCAAAGTACTGTGAATGCAACCAGCTGCAGCCTGTGGCTATTCATCATCAGCATTCTGTATATTTACACCCTTCAAACTTCCCAACTCCAAAGCAGCGTGCGGTGGCGTTTAATGTGCAGCAAACATGACGACAGCTGCGGCAGCTATGAAAGCTTTGTGCAGAACCAGACTCAGTGGCATTTCCGCTCATTAATTAATGCCTCTGTGACATTAGACCAATACCAGTTTTTCACTTTAAACTTAACTGATTAAAGCCATCAAAATAGCTAGTGAAAAGAAAGTCATCTATAGAAAGTTAATGCGCCTTGTATAATCTGTTTGGTGGTTGATTGTCAGCAGCCCAGTACTAGGACCAATGATTTCATTTTGGTTTAATTTAATTGCTAATTTTGAAACTACTTTAATTGCTCATTTAATTAATGTGTTGAATTGGCAGCTTGGGGCTTCCAGAGGTTTGAGGTAAACACAGACTCTCACACGGTTCAATTAGGATTTTTTCAGACAGAACTGAGGGAACAGTCCTCAGCAGCGTGTGTTCTTGCAGTAGACGTTTATTTGTGATGGTTTACACTTGGTAAATAAACGTGTAGTAGCAGCAGCGCGCGCGGCGCCGCCTCAGATTCGTCTGTGACCTGAACTCTCACTATCACATCGTACATTTTAACAGCCAGCTCTTGACATTTCAGAGACAGCAGCTGGAAGAGATCGGGGGGGATATCACTCAACCATTAGCCTGCTCATCCAGCTCTCATCCCACCCCCTCCACTCCCGACGTCACGCATCAAATACGGACGGATGCGGCTGTAAATCTCCCACTTGCGCTCTGAGCGGCTCGCTGAGCGCGTCCTGTGCCACATGAAGCGCCTCCCAACGACGCACATGAAACCGGACTGATCCTGGACTCAGCGGGAGACCGAGCTTCTTCACACTTTTTTTTTTTCCATGCCGGTTTCTCTTTTGCCCCCTCTGATCTACGTATGCCTTATTCAGAGGACAGTGGACATTTTTTTTTTAACTTTTCTTTTCCCCACAGCACCCAGTCCGTCGCCTGCTTGATTTGAAATAAACCAAGGTAAGACAAGTTCAGCGTTACTGACTGCCGAAAATCTGCGCTGCCAGGCACCGCGGGTACGGCTGCAGGTGGATAAATCATCTGTGAAATTAATATTTAAAAACTCATTTTCTCTTTTGATTGAGTTCTTACAGTTGGGATTGCTGCAGTTAAAAGTCATTAAGTGCTCATAACGGGCTGTCAGGGCGCAGAGCTTTTAGGTCAGTGACCAGAAGCTTCGGTGCGTGTCCGTCCTCCTCTCCAAACTGCTGTCTGTCCAGCCAGCTCTCTCCGCTTTGGTGCACCGATCACCATTTGGACACAGGAACCTCTTTGTCCAGGAGTGGTCAGCCATGCGTGTTTTTGAGCACAGTCAGCTCCTCAAGTCTCCATCTAGTTCAAACTTGCGTACTTTGACGCACAAAGTTGGCGGCAGGGGAGATCAATCAAAAAAAAAAAAAAAAAAAAAAAAAAAAAAAAAAAAAACTGCGCCGGGCGCAGTTCGTTTTCCATCGGGCGCATCCAGCAGCGGCCCAGCGCGCAATGTTGGCGCAAAACGAACGCGCATGTTCTGATCCACCGGGATAGGGTGCTGTTGAGTGAATGAAATAAATGTGTTTGCGTGTGTTCCCCATCGTGCAGCTGAGGGGAAATCAGGCGCGTAGCTACAGTTTCCGTTACTCTTAGAGGGGCTGGGGGGCTGAACCCGGCTGACGGGAGTCTCCTGATGAACAGGAGCGCAGGTTAAAAAACACAACGCAAAAATACTGAAATTATCATCTTCTTGTGGCTTTTAACAAAACATATGTCAGCCTGGAATGAGACTTTGCTATACATGCCATGCAGACAGCCTCCAAACACCCACTGGCTTCCCATGACCATTTCCATTAAGCCATGCAGGCTGTTAAGCTGGAACATGGGAAATGTTTCAGACTGAGGACAAGCCTGCTCAGCATAGCAGCTGTTTGTTCTGTAATTACAGTGGTTATGTTCTTATGTTCAAATCATCTATGCAGAGGAATCAAAGCGGGATGGTCGACAAATTCTGATTTCACTGGTGTTTTCCTTTTTTCCTTCATTTCTATGTCTATTTTTATTTTATTATTAATTTCTTGTGGGCTCACGCAAGTTTCACTTTGACGTGACGCTGCTTTGTACTTCATTTTCCAGTACTCAAAGAATGCCATTGTATACTACTGAGTGGATAGCTGCCATGAAGTGTCAGGATGAATTGTAAAGCCTCACTCTGTGCGAGCTGATGTGATTTTCTGATCGGTGTAAACAAGAAGAATTTCGATGATGATTAAATATTTAAGTACTTTTTGAAGCAAAAATGTTCAAATGTGAATATTTGCTGGTGTGAAGGATCATTCAGGTTATTAAGTGTCTTTGGGGGACAGTAAAAATGATTTATGGGATAAAGGGACTGTGACAACACAAGCTCACCTCAAACATGCTTTGTCATGTGGACAGCCCTGTTGTAGGTCCTACAGCCTATTAATAACAGTGCGACTATTATTGTGTGATAAGATCAGGGAGACATGAGATGAGAAACGTATAGATGACAGAGGGAGATCCTCTGCTGCTCTGCTCTGTTCTCTTGTTTTGATAGTAAGAATTAGTCAACGTGAGTCAGAGGGGAAGCCTGTCAGGCCTGCAGTCCTGCTCAGGGTGAACTTATTTACTGGTCACAGGGTGTGATGATTGGTTAATGAGGTTAAACTGACATGGTGGGTAAGGTTTAAATGAGGTTGTGATGAGTTTAAGCCCCTGCAGACTTTGTTCTGCACAGGTGAATGTTCGCGTTTCATGGTGGCATTTGTAATATTTAGCTGAACATGTCGTCTGTGGACCAATGGACTGTTTGCATTTTAAGATATGGTACGGATCGTACCATAATGAGGCAGCAGGGTTCAAAGTATTTGGTATTTGATTTCACTCAAGGTCTAAAGCTTTCATTTTGAGCATGAACAAGGCCGCCCCCTCTCCCAGGAGTGTTGATCCTCTCAGGGTGGAAAAAAAAGGCTCCTCAACCACACATGCATGAATATTGGACACAAATGATTTCCATTAAAAAACCCAGAAAGACTGAAGCTAATTGCACTTTCAGGGGCTGGCACAGAGACCGACATTCTGGGAACGCAAGAATACCACACTACAATGATTCCTCCCTTGTCCAACAACTGTAATAAAAATTCACCAGGCACAGGCTGTGGGTGAAAGAGGAACTTCCATCGTATCGGCAGAGGACTGTGGAAGGAAGTCACTGAGTCTTTTGGATGACAAATGGATAAAGAGGAAGAAGCCATTTCTCGTCTTTAACGGTTATGATTTATACAGTCAATGCACAGATTTTGACATCGTAATTGGGCAGGCTGTGGTCCATTATGTCTCTGCAGTCAAACAGAAGTACAGCTGTCTTAGACTAAAATGAATAGAATATCAATGCATGGCCTCAACAAGACCGTGCTTTGCCGAGCTCCTAAACACCAAAATCAGCAGTCTGGTGCAGTGCACTGCACCTCTCTGTGAGAACATGTAAACTGGTGAGTATGTGTCAAACATCACAGCTGCTAAAAATCATAAAAAACAGAGCTCATGCATTCATAAACACACGGCAACTACTAACTAAACTACAGCAGCTTTGACCTTTAAAAACAAACACACAAATGAAGCAAATCTTTCTTTAAACCGATGTATGGACAGATGGAGTATTAACTCATAACATTTTGATACTACATCAGAAAGATGTCATGTGAAACCATATGTCACCAAGGTTCAACGCCGAATCTGACATAACAGATGTAGACAGTGACCCTAAAGAGTGAGGGTACAAAATCATCTGGGGCTGAATCCCACAACTTCTTACTCATCACACTCTAAAAACAAAAAAATTGATATAAATATATGATCTAGAGGAATATTGTGGCCCTACCATATCCTTATGGGATGCATGAGTCCCACAAATCACATTTTAGGTTGGCTCTTCCATTTTCAGTCTGAGATGACTGATGCATAAGCTTGTTCTTTCTGGCAAAAGTTGCCTGTCTCTGTAGGAAACTGGCCAAGTTTCTGCATGAAATTGCTTTCAGAGCATTAGTCTACTTTAGGCCTTTTATGCAGAAGAAAGTCAAAAAGCATTTCGCAAATCGGTGGTGACACTGTTCACCGTGGATACTAAAAACATCTCTCTGTCAGGGTCCTTGCTTGTGCAGATTTCAGTCTAAGGCATTCCAGATTTTATATCATGTCCTTTTTGTGGATTTTATCTTGCTGCCTGCTGCCCTTTCATGCTGAGTTGTCAGGCTGCGAGAAAGCAAGGAGAAGCTGAATAACAGGAAAACGCAAGTGGACTCGTGTCCACTTGATGCAACAAGCATGTTTGGAGTTTCAGAGAAAAAGACAGCGATTGAAATCTCAGAAAGCGTACCGTTTCATCCATAATTAGGTCTGACTTCACCTGAATCCTTCTAAAAACAGCTTCAGTTATTACACACAGCCTCAGATACACAATATCCCGCACAGACCATCAGAACACATCCACGTTTCCATAAATAAGTCATTAAAACTGCCGAGTTGAGCAAACATTAAAGAGCTTTCAAAGTCTATACTTCCTCAGTTCCTTCAATTAGCCACCCATGCCCTCTATTTGCCCATTCATGTTTCATTCTCATTTGTTTTTTTAGATTCATTTTCAGCTCATTCACACAGAGAAAGCAGCAGTGAGCCCACAGAGCGATTTTACCAGCTGTGAGGATTATCACTGTAAGTGATGTGGCGCCAAACTCCAGGCATTTCCAATGGCATCAGTCACAAAGGCAGGACTGTTAAATGGTCGGGAAAGGTGACAGAGGTAACAAAGGAAACACCTTCAAGTACAAACATCAGCAAATCCCAGAATGCAGAGCTTCTTCATGCAAATATGTTTGGGGTTTTTTTCACCTAAATTTTGGCATCGTCCTCAAGCAATGCCACATAATATTCAGTCATGATTACATGAGTTACATGTATAATCATACATAATGAGCAGGATTCGTAATCACAGCAGCTACACTTATGCAAATCTGTCATGGGCAGATACTGTCACAGCTGTTTATTTGCTGTTGACATGAAGGGAAAATCCCCTTTAAAACACTTGGACTCCAGACAATACTGTGAATAAGCACAGTGCACAGCATTCTCAGATTCCTGATTCAGACTATATGTATATGTTGACTATTTAAATCTCTGAAATGAATTTTAGACAAGTAGAGTTTGTAATGGAGGTTTTGCTGGATTTTTTTTCTACACTTCTTGCTGGTAGCTGAAACAATTAATTGCTTCTTAGGCAACTGTTTTAACGATCATTTAAATCATTTTGCACCATTAAACGCCAGGTTTTGGCAGAAAACCATCAGCAGCAATGATTTCCATCTAAACTCATCATTTTGCATCAATGTTCAATAATGAAACAGCAGAAAATCAATGGTTCCTCCATGGACCAAAAGGCATCACAGCCCTCTTCTTGTTTGAGGATCGGGTCCTGACTTCTGCATAGTTCTTTCTCTCAAGGGGGGGGAAAAAAAAAAAAAAACCCAACCTCACTCTGCCGTTGTTATTGCTCTCTCTTCACCTGCACGTACACAGCGAGGAAAGCTTCTGCTCTGAGGGTTGTTGAAAGTCATTTGAGGAAATTCAGAAAATCACTAACTTACACAGAAGTAGATGAGGGAGGCTGAGGGTTAGTGGGTGCGCCAATAATACTTCATCATGAGACACTACAAAAGTCGTGATATGCGCAGAACATCAGACTGATGGCTGAATGGAGAGAGCTTTTTTTTTTGTCTCAATCAGTGGTTTCTTCTGAGCTTCATCATTATAGTATGAAGGTTGAAACCTTTTTCATGTTTCTCTTCACTGATGTGAGTTCACCCTGCCACTTTTTATAGACAGTTAACTTTCCGCCCTCAGTTCTGTCACTCCTCCCTCTCGCGTAAAGGCAGCTGCTGTAGTCTGACAGGCTGATTTGCTTGAAATGTCTTTCTCCTCTTCCTCCACATTAATTAAGCTCACGTCATATTGTCAGGGATCTTACTGGGCGCTTTGGCTGGATCACTTAATTTCTGGCATTAAGTTTTTGACTATAAAACATGTTCAGAGCTGAGGTTGTGTCTTATCTACATATAAGACCTGATGAACTCAACCTATCATGATGAATTATACACACTATGGATCCAAATGACAGAGACAGACATGTCCGAACATACTACAATCAGGGGTACGTGTATGCAGACATGTTCCACACATGCACTCTAGAAAATATGACAGCGACCTCCTGACAGCAGGAAGAAGAAGAGCTTCTTTGTTGTGTTTGGTCAAACAACATGAAAAAGTTAAAACCAATGAAAAGAAAACAGCCTGTGCACCTTGTTAACCTACACAGAGTCCATCAAACACGCACCCAAAGCATCCAGTGAAGTTACTTTCCCTTTCATTCAAACTGCGCTGGACAGTAACTGATTCATCTGCTCGTGTTTCGTTTTCCAGGTTTAAAATGAACGAAGAACTCGCGACCAACTTGACTCAGCTCTACGACAACTGGACTTTTTACAACTCCTCCGTGGAGTACGTCATACCCAGGAACAACATCACCTATGTGGGATTTTACCAGCACCAGCCGTCCACAGCAGCCATCTTCATCGTGTCCTACCTGCTGATCTTCCTCGTGTGCATGGTGGGGAATGGAGTGGTGTGCTTCATTGTGCTGAGGAGCAAAAACATGCGGACTGTCACCAACCTGTTCATTCTAAACCTTGCTGTCAGCGACCTCCTGGTTGGGATTTTCTGCATGCCCACAACACTTCTAGACAACATAATTACAGGTAATTACGAGCTTTTATTGTGTTGTTTGATTGCAACTGTGACGTGTGTCACTGCTACAGATTTTTAAGTGGCCAAGCTGGTTGTGTTGTCATAAGGATCATGATGGTCAGTTCAACACTTATCTCAACAACAACTGGATGAACTGCCATGAGATTTGATGAAGATATCCCTGATAAATATATGACGGGGGGGGACTGACATGAAATTTGTTACAGACTTTAATGGTCTCCAGAGGATAAACACCAATGACTTTGGTGATCTCCTGACTCCTGACCTAACACCTGTCAAGCCTCAGTTACACATTGTGCTCGATGCTAAAAGTCTGCTAATGAGACATAATGTGCTATTTTCAAATATCTCTAATTACCAGATTTTCGGTTGCAAACATCAGCAGTGAATATGGTGCCACCCTCAGGCCTGTCTTTACATTTCTGTCCCACTGGTGAAAAATCTATTTTTCGTCTAAGCAGTAATTTTGTTGTTTGGTGCGTAATGAAGCATCACAGCCTCACAGGGCTGCTAGCTTTGATAATCCTTTGATTAACCCTGATCCCTAATCCCTAATCACTGATATTATTTCATGACACTGCTGGGCTGCCTTTGTTTTTCAGTTTAGACTGGCAGGACTATGGACCACCAAAGGTGTAAGCGGAGGCCGTCCCAGGCAAAGCATCCTGACATAATCTATTGTTTAGTGAACAGCCTGTGGTGGTCAAAAACAAAGGCGGCTCAGAGGCTGAAACTGTGATTTATCATGGAGGCCAAAGTCTTCCCGGCATGCATGAATGAGACCAGGGCTTTTTACATGTTGCGCTGATTTGACTTGACAGTTGGCTCTCGATGACACAAATCTCACATGAGTGATTCTTAAGGCGAGTGATAGTGACTGAGAGTTCAGACTCTTCATGTAGTTTGTCTACAGTAGCTGATGTGCTTTCTGAAGGGATGACTTAATCTTTTCTGCTTTAAAACAAAAACCAATGAAAACTACTTAACATTTCAGGATGATCCAAGGCTTCCTCTCTCAGCTGAGAGAGTAACAAAGGCCATCAAATTTTTTCAAAGGATGATAAACCTGAATGAAAATGTATCCCACCTATTCTCAGGCTTTTTGAAATTACTTTGATTTGGATCTAACCCTGTGTCATTTTGAAAATAATAACAAAATAAAGCCTGCATGCACGTCTCTTGTTAATCGTAAGAATGACAAAAGACTTTGCTGTGATTGCAGTGAATGTCGATCAAGTAAATTGCCTTATTCACATCCAGAGATTATTTTAGTTTGGGGACTGTCATTAAATAGGTAATTAACCACCAATTATCCACCTATTGCCTCTTCACAAGAGCAGATATTAAGCATCCAAAACATAATCAGACATTATTGTTTAAATCAGGCACATGTCAGACCCTGACATGGAGTTTGGGGAAATCCAGCTGGTAGAGTGCTTTGTATGATTAAATCCCTGCTGCAATGACATGACTCGGAATTAAATCCTCAAATATGACGGACAGCTTGCAGCTACCAGAAGTAAATAAGAATGAAAGCCCCACCCACCACCCCCTCAACTCGCTACGCTTAAAAGCTGTGGCACTACAAAACAAAAAAAGAGTAAATCAAAATGCCAACAACAAGAACACTTTACTACACAGGCATCAGAATACCTGATGCACACACGCACGCAGGCACGCGCGCGCACGCACGCACGCACGCACGCACGCACGCACGCACGCACGCACGCACGCACACACACACACACAGTTCAGTGAAACACAGGGTTAGGAGCAGACTGGGATAGAAAATAGACTTGACTTTTACAGGAAGACAGATGCTCCCCATGCTTTTCACAACATGTTTCATGCATTTGGCGTTTTACACTTAGACTTGACTTTTCCCACATTTTTCAGTGCTGCAGTCTGAATGTGAAATGGAGCAAATTACAACTTCTGACACTGTGTGATATCAATAATAAAGTCCAAAGGTTCTCAAGTGATGAAGTAATTAACTTATGTTGAGTAGTTTGTACTAGGAACTATTCAGCTCATAGCCTTGATCGTCTACTGAATGAAAATGCATTCAAATAACTCTGAATGGTGTTGAGATGTGGCCAATTCAAATGATGGTCAAGACTCAAATCAAAACACAGCATGCGTCTATTTAAGGTCCCACAGGTCCCACAGCCTGTCAGGGCAGAAACTATCAACAGAAATCAGAAAGGCAGAGACCTGGAGAGGAGTTCTGTGCAGTGCATTACAGCACTGAAGGCTTCAGCAGGAGGAAACTGAAAATACTGTTTGTTTAGGGCTGATCTGATTCGAGAGTTTAAATGCTGATCTGATTATATTTGAGTGGACGCTACATGCTGATCAGTCAGAACTGGGCTCATCTATGCTGTTTTATTTATTTATTTATTCCAAAGTTCAGTAAAACTGATTAAAAAAAAAAAAAAAAAATCATAAATTTTGAAGTCAACATTACCGTGGCTGCCAGACAATAAGGGGCCAAATTCAGTCCAAGACCAGCGGACATCCTTTAAACTGAAATGTTTATTTCCATGTCGCCAAATATTTCCTGCAGTTCGGCCTGCTTTGCTACGCTGCACTTTTCCTCTTGCAAAATAAAGAAAATGCAGTGAAAGTGCAATAAAAGAGGAAATCAAACAGGCATCAGATAGAAAGAAAAATCTAAGCACTTCTATTGTAACAACCCTCCCCACTCAAATGTGTATTTCCAAGTTATTGTTTCTTCACGTACACGTTTGGCCTTAACTCTGCAGAGTGATGGATGTGTCGAGGGCTAGAAGGTTGTTTTCAGATTCATCCACTGAAGGGGAAAAGTTTCTCTGTGCTCACCTTAAACCTTTAAAGATGGGTATGTGAGAGATGTTTTTCAGGACATCGCAGCTGGTTTGAAGGCTTGTCATTGTCCATTATGCTGAAACCACAAGTGTGATGTGAAAATTACATCTCAGGTGCACACGCACTGAGAATGAAAACATTTTGTGTCCAGCAGTTAAACTTTTAAAACAAAAAAAATATATTCTTCAAACAGATGAGCCTTTAAGAATTTTGAACTAGCCATCTTCTTCTAGTTTTCTTTTTTGGTGAGAAAAAATGTTATTCAAAGAAGAGTAATTTTATGTTAAAATTGTGTCTTGAAAAGACACAAATTGCTGTTTACAGCAGTGTGTTGTAGTGTAATTTGTTTGTCATTTTGTCCACCCACGTCTGTTGTGTGGCCTGGTAGAGAGGCAGAAGCTACAGGAGGGGGGAGGGAGAACACCATTGTCATTCCAGTTGACTGACATTCATCTGGAAGTACTCCCGTTTTTCTTACAGCTAACCATCTGACCAAGCTGAGAAACGAGAGAAAAAAGCATGTTCCTCAGGGAGGAGACGAAGAAGCACAGACATACTACAGCGGCCTTTGACTGCAAAGGGATATCCTGCTAGAAGCACAACAGTCAGAGTAGCACTTGTCAAATCTGTGCAGAGCGGGAGAAACAGGAGGTCAAGTCGAGTCAGGCTGCAGTTTGCAAAAAGGCACATGAAAGACTCTGAGAGCAGGAGACAAAAGAAACTGAACTCACTCAGCTGTAACGCAAAGCGCTGTGTCAATCATAAACTGGACTGAGCTCATCGGGGATGACAGCCTCACGCTGTGCAATGCCTTTCAGTGGCGGCGTGCGGGACACTCAGAGAGCCAATGACATTTGAGCGGGCGATGAACCACACCATCAAGACAGTGATGCTGAGTGTTCAAGCTGAATGCTGGACACCAGTAAGAAATGCTTTTTCACAATAAGCTTTCTAGACTTCGGTGCCATGAAAAAAGTGATTTAATAGTTTTAAATATCCACCTGACATGTTTATCAGGGATGTGATGTGTGTGTGTGTGTGTGTCCCTCTGACTCTGTGTGTGTGTTTGTGGTTTATGCTCACGGAAACCAAAGACGAGAGATCAGCTACACACAGCATCACGTGTGGCTTTCTGTCACTGTCCTCACTGATACGAGCCTCTTGTTTGACCTCTGCGTTCTCTGTTAAAACTGGACAACCATCATTCTGCAACTGTATCCCACAGAAACCTTTCATCTAACGCACCACGGGGATGTTTGCTGTGCATAATGATTTTCAATGGCGACTGCCCCCCTGCAATTTGTGACTCAGATGAAAGAACCATCACAAAGAGGAGATGAAAGCTACTACAAACACATGTATAGTAATCCATAAACGGGTACTGGGTAAAATCATGAAATGCCAATAAGCACTTCAAAATTAGACAAATCCATCTGAGGGAAAATCAGGGATTATTTCTCTGCATTCTTCTCGGTCATATATAATGTGAGCGGACATGATTTGAAAGGTCAGCATAGTTTGAATAATCTGAACCTAAATGCCATTCCACCACAAGCCTCAGCACTTTGTCTTATTGGAAACAGGAGCTTAAGCCGGCACACAGCAGCGTTCAGCAGTGATCACAGTGCAGACGAACTTAGACAGACTGATCGTCAACTTCAACTCAAAACATGCAGCTACTTCCTTATTGTATGTTCAGTCTGGTGTAACAGCAGTGAAACCAAACCACTTGCATAATTTTTTTTTGTATTACTGCCATGGTATAAAATGTGGATCATTTTAATGTTCATGAAACTTGTACTGTGCTTTTATAAAGCTGTGGGACTCTAAGAGTAAGAAAATAAAAGAAGATATTACAATTTTCAGCCCCTGTTATGGGTCAGGCTTCAAAAATGCAAGACGCTACAATATCCCATAATGCAACTCTGTAATATTAATAGAGAACATCAGAAAGCTTTTCATCCCCAGTCAGCCTTTAGTATAAAAGTGAATGACAATCAAGCTTAAGTCCAGGTTACAGAAGCCAGGGGTTATATACATGGCAGCCTGCAGTCTGTGATAATTTTCAGTCAGCCACAATAAGACACCTACACTGTCAGCACCTCTGCTGTGAGGCACCAGCAGCCCAGATTAAGTTCTGCTAAAGAAGGGATTCCTCCCACTTATATGATACGAGCTCATGACAAAACCCCTCAGCTGCCCCAGTACACTGATTTATATGTGGACGTGACTCTCTGCAGCAGTCTGAATTCATACATGTACACTTCAGATATTAAACATGTAAGTACAGTGATAATGCTGTCTCTTTGAACTTGATGCCTCCAGGGTAAATCAGCTGAATGCATCTTTCCTGTCAACAGGATGGCCTTTTGGAAGCCTGGTCTGCAAAATGAGTGGCATGGTTCAAGGGATCTCCGTGTCAGCGTCTGTCTTCACCCTGGTCGCTATTGCTGTTGACAGGTACAGCAGCTCTATTTTTACCATTACTACTTTATAAAATAAAGGTTAGGTTATATTAATAGGATGAAGAGTATAATAAACATTTACTGCAAAAGTAAGTAACCTGTTCCTTGGCCTTTGCTCTAATTTTCCACAGAATTTAATTCAACAAATCAGTCCGCTCTTGATCTGAGCAGGATGGCACAGCTTTCTCATCTTTATCTGGTTTAACTGTTCACTTCTGTAGAAACATGCTGATTCGCCTCGGTGTTATTCACTGAGATGACAACAGTCATCTTGCTTTGCTCCTACATAAATCACCGGAGGAGGCTACAGCATCTCACAGCGGGGAAATAGTATGTTGCCAACATTAAGAGCCCGGCAAACGGACACATGCCGCGGAGTTAGAGGACATTATGAAGGGCAAGAGGGTGGCAACAGCTCTCCAAGCTGTAAAACTGACAGAGCTGGTATTTTAACATCGCCCTGTCCCCAGACACTAGACGTGCAGTGACGTCACTCTGTCACTATTTGAAAATGACTGGAGGGTGTCTGAGCCTGTGGAAAGGACAGATGGAGTTTGAAATGCTTTGACATCCAAAAGTCAAAGTCACCTTACACATCTACCAACGACATGATTAGAATCAGCTTTAAATGTGTAAGGAGATAAACAGTTCTCTTGTGTAACCCCCTCCCTTCAGGCAGTGTACTCCTGCACAGACCATTGACACCCACTAGTCATTCAGGAAGCGATCATGTGGATCTGGAAGCGTGTTAATGCCTGTGCTGTCAAACTAAAAATACGTCTCCTGCCTAACGCAAGAGTTTCTTCTGTCGTCTGAGCTGTAATGACCTCCACTTATCCCCTGCAAAGTTTCTGCTAATTTATAATACACTACTACTTAACATACTACGTGCACTGTATGTTGAGCAGTATGTTATAAACAAAGCTTATGTTTACATTCAGTGTTACTCTCAAACGTCTTGTGTGCATCCTTCAAGCCTAACAAGGACACTGAATCCATTTCCCGCCTCTTAAAATATTTGCAAAGCAGATTTTGTAAATATTTCAAATTCTGAAATTATTTACATCCACGTTAACTTGCTAATAGTTCTCTGCCTTGCTTTGCCGGTGACAACTGTAGATCAACAACAAAAAATATTTTTGCAGCTTTTCTACTCTACTACACACATTTGCCAATTAAACTTACTAGTTACTTTTGCAGATTTTCAATACAAAACCAATACATAATCTCATAAATGCAAACAATAAAACACTTAGTTAGCTGAGTGTTTTTACACTTGAAAAGGACCTGAATATTTCCTCCACCACTGCTACATGCCGACTGGCCAATGTGGTAATCCCACGTTTTCAACACTGCACAGAGACGCAAATTAAGAAAGGTGGGTCTGACTTCAACAGAAAGGCCAAAGGATGGTGACACGTCAGCCTCCCCGAGAGCAAAGTCACAGCTACGAGAGGTGGAGAGGTCACCCCACACTCTGACTTGATTGTGGCTGCCATCCTCAGACACTGCTGCTGGTTGGGCTGTCACAGATGACATGGGGATGTTGCTATCCATGTAGATGGAAATATACAGTGTGACATTTAGGCAAAGGAGAGAGAGCGTGGCTATAAAAGCTGACTCATAAACATCAACATACACAACACACCTGTAAATGTATATTAATTTGAAGGAAAAAAAAATATATATATACATATATATGTAATTTTTTTTCCCCAAAGTGAGAAAGCTGTGCTGTTCAAAGAAAAATCAGTCAGAGCCTCAAAAATCTCAGTTCCATGAGCTATTCATGACCATTTGTCAAAAACAACATGATGTGTTTTCGTGGTCTTTGTGGCTAAAAGCACAAAGACAACCTCTGTGAGCAGCTTGGTGTGGACATTATAGACAGAAGAATAGAAGAATAGAATAGCCTTGATTATGAATTACATTAACTAATTTATATAATGCAGTGCCATTTAAAGTAAATATTCTTTACTGTCATTCAGCATCTCCCTGAATCAGTTTTATTATTATTATTGTTGTTATTTGTATCTTTTTACAGATTCAGGTGCATTGTCTACCCATTCAAGCAAAAGCTGACCATATCCACTGCCACCTTGATAATAGTCATTATCTGGGTTCTGGCCATATCCATTATGTGTCCCTCTGGGGTGATGCTACAAGTGACCAAGGAGCAAAGCATTCGTGTGTTATTGGGCTATGACAACAAAACCAGCCCATTTTATTGGTGCAGAGAGAACTGGCCGAACCAGGAGATGAGGAAGATTTACACCACTGTCCTGTTTGCAAATATCTACCTGGCCCCTCTCTCCCTCATCGTGATCATGTACGCTCGGATTGGCATCACGCTTTTCAAAACAGCAGTTCCAACAGGAGGAAAGCCGGGCCACGACAACCGCCACACTGTGTCCAAGAAAAAGCAAAGGGTGATTAAAATGCTTCTAATAGTTGCTTTGCTTTTCATCCTTTCCTGGCTGCCTCTGTGGACCCTCATGATGTTGAGCGACTATGCCAGCCTGACTGAGCAACAGTACAGAATCATCAACATTTACATTTACCCCTTTGCCCACTGGCTAGCCTTCTTCAACAGCAGCGTCAACCCCATCATCTACGGTTTCTTCAATGAGAATTTCCGAAGTGGATTTCAAGCTGTGTTCAAGATCAGCCTGTGCACGGCGGATGGACAGCGGAGGAAAACCTACTCGCACAGGCTGCAGGGAAACTCTGTGCTCCCAGCCAATAATGCACAAACCTCTCTGGAGCCTATTTCTCTCAACAGCCTGGATAAAAACACTTCCAGGCGACTCAACCATGTAACTGAACAGGACCTGGTCATGGAGGATCTGGAGAAGGCATCTTGCAGTAGTGGGGGTGTGACTGCAGTGTCGATTTGAGGAGACACATAGAGACATTCTTCAAGGTGATAAGCAAAGGTGTTAATGTTTCAAGAAAACTGCCCTTACCATTCAGTCTCAAGTCCTCCACTGAGCGTAAGTAAACCGCACAACTCACCTGAACAGGTTTTAGAAGCTTTCGTTCACATGTAATTTGTCCAAGGAAATTTTAATACTGTCAAGAAAAACAGGCAAGAAAAAAAACTGCAAAAAAAAAGATATATAAAGCAGTAAATTATCTTTTGGACTGTCCTGGACTACTTTAAAACAATCAATGCAGCAAGGAACTTCACAGTGTTTCCTCCTAAGATACACACATCTAAAACTAAAGTTTAAATGACCAATTTGAAAAGAGAATACTCAGTTAATCTTTATTTATCACCTTTAAGGCACACAATCTATGTTGCACATATTGCGCAAGCACACGAAAGCAGTTCGTGCTGTTAGATTGTAGTTATCTACAAAGGGAAATGAAAACATGAAGTTCGCATTGGCTGATATTGCATTGATGATAGGCTGCTGTCGTGCTCCATGACATACCTTATAAAATCTCTATGTATAAATGTGTAAAGATGCATCAAACATATGTACTGTGATGTTTGCAGAGCAGATTTCAAAAAAGTAAACGGCTCAATCATTAATTTAGAATTTAATTCCCTTGTAAATTAGCACAGCAGATGAAACAAACTTCTACCCTGCACCTGTCCTCAGTTTTATTCACTGCCACCGAGAATCGGATGTTGAAGTACCTTCGAACCATGAACATAACCTCTGTGGCCTGCTCAATTAAGACATGGTACCCAATTTATGAAGCGGATTTTTTTTAAAAAAGTGTTGAAAAAGTCAAATGAGCTCAAAGATCAAATGAAAGACTTCAGCACAGCAGAGAAATTGAAGGTATCTGTAATAATGGCCACACAGCACAATGGCTTTTTGAGCCACAATTATATTTCAGGGAACAAAATTTACAGAGCAACGCTGAACTTAAGCAACCGAGCAAATCTCTTCAACTGTTGTTAGATCATCGTCACAGCAGCGTGTCTCACTGATTTCAGAGAAATCGCCCACCTACCTCTGAACGCAATCTGAGCCTTAGCGTTAAGACTGAACATGTTTCGGCTTCATTTTTTAGTCTGAGTTTATGTTAGGAGGTTTTCTGTTGGAGAGGGGGAATTATTTTGTTTTGCCTGAGTTAATCTGTAGAAGAAAGATATATATCAGTCCCACCAACATCATCTTCAGTCAAGACAGAAGCTGTGGAAGATTAGTTAACAGCTTTAATGCTGATTGAAGACATTAAAAGTTATTTCTGGGAGTTGACTTAACCTGTAAAGCTGTGTTGGTCTCATCCACACAAGTGACCATCTTTGTGGCCATTTTTCTATCCCTGTTTTTCTAAATATGGTGCAGGAAGGTTTTATTTTTCCTTTCCTCTGGCAGACGAGAGCTAGCTAGCTAGAGACAGCTATGACTGTGATTGTATGTGAACCATCTACTTACAAATACATTTTTTATCTAGGCTTTTATTCTGAAATCTGCGCTGTAAACATGCACATAAAAGTGTAATGATGCTGGATTAAACATCATTTATTCATGAATATCTCATGAGCCCGTTATGAATGTGCCATGTAAATCTCAGATAAAGTGTTTTGCTGTTATTTTGTTTTTTTTCTTCCTATGAACAGTCTTGTGCAGTTAAGCTGTACAGTAAATGTGGGAAAAACACAGGGTCTGCATTGGCCCCAAAACATGTATCGTCTGCTGTAAATGTGTTATTGAGTCTAAAGCTTAGATTATAAGTGATAATGTGAATCTGTTTGTCTGTGTGAACTATAGTAACTACTAGGAAAATTCTTGCAGAGTAGAGTATTAAACAACCTTTGGTTTAAAGTTGTTTTACATACTTTATGTCTCTACTGTTGTTGGTGGCGTCCGTTAAATTTTTTAAATGGCCAATTTTTAAAATTTGTATAGCAAAGATGTATGAAATGTAAAAACAAAAGAAAACAAAAGAAAGAATCATCAACATAATTTGCTAACTTCGCACATTAATAAAATAACAACCTTAATGAGGCACTTTCTGGCAGCCATATTGGAGGTCCTTAACTCTTCTACGTGTATCTGTACAGTGGCAGTGAACATGTGATCCTGTCCTGTTCATAAGAACATTTTTATAGGTTTTATGTTTGTCAGAGCAACCGCAGCATTTTATCGTTGCTCTGACTTGTTGTGAACATAAGCATGTTGCATAAGAATGCACGCTTGCACTTAACAGACACTTAAATGTACATTCAAGGAAACATCAAGGAACATCAATTGTTCAGATTAAGGCTGTATTTAGACAAACAACTACAAAGAGCCAAGAAGAAAAAGGGGTGATGTTTTCATGGAAACCTGCTACAAAAGGGAGAAAAAGCCTTAAGGGTGCAAAAAAGCAAGGTGGCAACAAGTGGCAGAAATTGACCACTGTTTTAACTCCATCCAGAGTGCAGGGACAACAAACCAATACAAAGACAGCCTGGCTGTTACAAATCATGAATCAGTGCCCAATGAGTCAGAGAATCCCTAAGTTGTTAGTTGGACTGAAAGACTGCAAGCTAGGTTGCAAGATGTATGCTATCCCTCAAGACTGCCATTCACAAATACAGTCATCAATAGTAATTTGCTCTTCTAGTTGAGTCTGCAATGCTGGCAGGTTTATCTTAATACTGACAGCGTGCCATTCAGTTGTGTTGTGGAATTCCAACTAAGATGCATAAACAAGGGGAAAAAAAAGTCAACTGAAGTGTGTTTCAACAGTAGGATTTAGCTGTTTGAGTTGCCAAGTATAGTTCTGCACTGAGATCACTGTCGCCGTAGAGAAAGAAAAAAAAAATGGCTCAGCACTAAAAGATTTTGACACTTGTCACAAACAGGAGCCTTCAGCTTTGACAAGATGTCCGGAAAGCTTCTCAATCATCCAGGTCAGTGGACACAGTGTGGTCCAAAAGTCTGAGACCACTTTTCGGAACTGTACCTACTACACGTAGAACGCCAAAAGCAGCTGGACTTCGTGTTTGGTGCTGAAAGCATTTTGACACACTTCTGCTGGGTGGTGGGAAGCCCCGGGCATTTTAACCTTGCTAAGGTCAAGTACTGTCATATGAGAGTCACACAAATTAGATTATGAGTTGTTAGGCCAGTAGCAGGGTAGCCTCAATGCTTATAAAAAAATTTGTGAATTTAAAACACCACAGGGATGACAAAATAAATTTCTGTCCCTATGGGGACCTCCAAGATGGCACCAGACATAGCTGCTAAGAGTTTTCTAACACCCTCTATACTGTACTCACACCCTTGTTCTTCGTGCTCATTACTCATTCTGCCATGCAATGTTACTGCATCCGCGGCTGAGACCATGACCTCTCCGGTGAAAAGGGATCATGTGCCTCTTTCGGATGCGGCTGTGATGTGCTAACATGTTCTACAGCGAGGCCCCTTTGCAGCTCTGATTTGTCCCCTTCTTGCAGAGCCAGTTCATGTGTCCTCAGTGAATACCGCTACTCACTTGGTACTGAGTGCTGTTGTCTACTATACATTCTGTCAGAATTTATCATCCTGCGATTTTCTGCTTGACTGATCATCTGGAGACCTTGTTCATATATCCAGTTATAATTGGATGTAATTCCTATAGGCTATGGAACATAATGAGTGCATCTGTGAGTGTTGTTACGCAGGCTACAAAGCATTGTGGGCTATGGGCCACGGTTGAGGTTTGATAGCATTTAACTGAATCTGAATCAGTGCTGAATCAGAATTCTTTTGAACTCACTATTTTTTGGTTAAGCTTTTTGAAAAATCCAACCTTATCCAGAAATCCAACCTCATTTTCAAGCCTAATTCAGAAATGAGACACATCATAAAACCATCAACGGTCATGTCAGTTTGTTTTAACCCTTACAGCTATGGCTGGGCAAAAACGCTTTATATCAATACCAACACAGTATTATACTTAATGCTGAGGACACGTAAGTTGTTTATCAGTATTGATTAGGTTCAGTACTGAGCTCTACTCACAACTTCAGCTTCTCCTACTAAAGGAAACAGTAAAACCAAAAACAAGACACAAATTAAAATGCAAAGAAAAAACAGCTTTCACATTTTTAAGGTTTTAGGTTCAGGTTTTAAGCAGCCACTCGATTTAAATGATTTATTCCAGCCAAAGAAGTCAGGGTTATCTACAATCCTTTAACAGACTACAAGACTCTTGATGGCATTTGAAGAACCGCTTGTAACATGCACCATTACAATAGAGACACAAATGAGATGTTAGTGTGACACTAGTATTGAATGTAATGAATTTGTATTTTTTGGTGCCTGTGGTGGACAAAAAACTCCTTTCTGCTTCAATTCCTTTTGAGAAGTATGAACGAATTACTGTGAACTTCTTTTTTAAGATCTTGAGACTCTTGGAACCTTTGTATAGTTTGCATGTGAATATCTTGTGTACTAGCATGTCTGGTTTCCGTGTCTTCACCTAAATGTTCTTAAATGATGTTAAAAAAAACTATTTTAAAGATTTTATTTGTTGGGACACAAATTCTGATGGTTTTTATAGAAAGTAATGAAGCAAATTGTGTCCTATTTAATTGTGAAGGGCTATTCATCACATTATCTATTACCTCTGTGATTGTCTGCACAAAATATAACTGCAATGTTTATAGTGAAGGTTCTGGGTATCAACAAAGGCTTGTCAAGGCCACTGCTTTGTGGCTTTAGTGGTATAATGACTATGTCCTTTGCACATAATGTGATGTAATTTGATATATACAGAGGAGATTGAGAGTTTAATTACTTAAAATGATGAAAACTGCTGTGCCTGTGGGAAAAATCAAACTCCCATTATTAAATAAAAATTCAAGATACAGATTTTGCCCCAAATCTCTGATACACTGTGGAATACAAAGTTGGCCTTGTGACAATATTTACACAAAAGGACTTACACTAGCCTGATGCGGGCAACACAATGCACAAGAAACCAAGTAAGAAAAAGCATTTTCTGATTATGTTTCTGACCTTGTTGATGTTATACACATGGAAATCTAACTGCGTGACAACATACGATCTGCCTTATCACAGATTTAGACTGGAGGCGTTAAAACAGTGGACATATAATCCAGGCTGTCCAGTTGGAGTAACACACAAATGTGTCTAAAGGCTGATCAGATGCCAAAACACTGCACAACAGTTTACTGTCATGTTGCAACTGTTGTTGTTCTTGTTTGTCACCATGATCACGAGGTAAACAACAGAAATACAACACTGAAATTACAAAGTCATGCACCAGGAAAGTGCAGTTGCATGTATTTGATTAGCCAATGCAACACTTTGCTGATTGACACTGTGTTACAGCCCGGGTCTATGTTTTTTGCAGACCGAGCCAGCGTTGTTTTGCTGAAGCCGTCTGCCCTGGGACCCCAACTGCACCGACTAACTGGTTCAAGAGCTGCGTTCTTTCCCTCCACACAGGTCGCAGCTCACTGTGGTTGCTCGCTTAAAACAAACGTTGTGAAAACTAACTTAAATTAACTTACAGCTAGCATAAAAGCATGAGGCAAAATACAGGAGGTAACCATGACTTTGCGATGAAATGTAGACGGACCATTATGTCAGCAATGCACAGAATTTGTTAATTGTTGCTCTCATACCATGGCCAGTGACCAAAGAAAAAGGTAGGCAGTTTTTTAATTGACTTCCTTTGTTAAATGTGTGTTTGCGGTTGGTTTAATGTTGGTCTCACCATTGAGAGTTAGTTAGTCATACAGTGTGAGCAAGATTTGGAGTTTGGGCATCTGCGGTTTAATATATCTTGAATAAGCACAACTAATCAATACCGAGGATTTTCCACAGTCACAGTAATAACACTTATTAACTGGGAAACACCTTATATCATGTAAATCAGAATGTTAATGTTATTATTTAACAAGCAGAACAAATAAACGGCTTAATCAAAATAAAAAAAGTTTTATTCAGAAGAAGGTCAATACTCTGATAATCACAGTTCATGTAAATGTCAGCGAATGATTCACCCGGGTTAACAAAAATGGAATAAAACACACGACCATGATGCACATAGTGACTCATTCCAGCCAAATCCTCTTTGTCAACCCAGTAGGGAGATGACTCTGGAAATCAAGCATTTATGAATAAGTAGAAGCTATTTTGAGGATGACCAACACAGAATAAGCAACATAAATATTTATGTTGCTTATTCTTCATGAAAATTTCTTGTGGCTACACAGCAACCACTAGATTTACGCTAATGTTTATTGTAAATTACTGTAGTTTTTGCTAAGAGATGTTGCCTGGAACAAACATTTTGTTCCTCTGCTGTGATGATAACGATGGTGAGAGCTGATGAGAGCAGTATCTCTGCACTGAATTCATCCTAACGTGGTGCTTTCTTTTCTTGAAAGTCATTCCTTTCAAGTTCTGTGAACCAGTGAACTCTGCTCCATCATACATGAGATATATTGTAGCTGTATTGTTTGTTTTTAACAAATACAGAGTTATTCTTAAGCATTTTATGATCACTTTGACAATGAGAAAAGATCCAAATTTGTCATTTTCTCCACAGCAGCAGAGGTGACACTGAGGTTGCATCTGAAATTACAGAATCACTATTGACTATACAGTCTACTAATTTGCGTTTGCCCTTTTATACTACAGTTGTTGTCCAGTTGTGCAGTGAGACTTAGCAGATCTTGTTAAAGGGTACTGAAACTATCCCAGGGATGGTTACTGTCAAAGCACCACCTGCCAAAACAGAAATATCCTTCAGCAAAGCCATGACCAGAAAAATGTCCATTCTGTTTTACGAGTTCACCAACTAACAAACTATACAGTCTGTGTTGTGAGCAGGAAATAGTAACTTCTGACACAGTGTCTCTATTTTTTGACATGTCCTCCTTTTTTCTAGGTCCATAAAGCTGTAAAGCTTGATGCTTGCCTTCTGTCTTTCTGCTCCCTCTCTCTTTATATATGTTCAGTGACCAGGAAAAGAGAGATTCTTTATGGTTTATGGCTTAGCACCACCTTGGACCACTTTTGGCCCCTAAGGAGACCTCTAAAGTATTGTGGCAGAGAAAACAAGGTTCCTGCAACATCCTGGTGTTAAAAATGTCGGATTTAGTAATTCATGGCCAAGGCAGAGTATTATGGTGGCAAACTCCTTGACATTATTTTACATGTCGGTTCTCTGAACTATTCCTTGGATGTCTGCGTACTGTAACAGGATGCAATGTTTTTTAGAAAAGAGGTATCATCTGTTTTACTGAACGTAGTACTCAGCTGCTGGATGTCAAATATGCTTTGTGTGTATGTGTGCAAGAACCTGCGCTGTTCTAATGCTGAGCTCTGGCATCAAGGTTTTGACCACCAGGTATTAAATGTTCCAATGTCTCCCACATTTGAGTAGGAAGGGCTGCCTCCTACTCTGATGTCTGCCATGCTCACATTTTTTTTTAACTCAAAAGAAATCCCTTGACAAATGAAGTTAAAGAAAGAGAACGGATGATCTTTTGCTGCAGCAGAGGCTCAATTTTTCTGGTCACTGAATGTATAGTTCCTTAAAACGTCCTTTTTTTTTGGCTTTGATCTGTAGAGTGTTGAATCAACGGGGGGAAAAATGTGGTTGTGTGTATGCTTTTTAAAATTGTCAATCTCATTTCTGTCTTGCCTTTGTATCAAGAGATATTTCAATGTGCCCAAACTGTGAGAGGGTGCATTTATGTTCTTGTAAACAGCAAAATGTCCAAATGGTCATAAATGAAGATACTGGACTTAACTCATTAACAATAAAGTACTAAAATCTCTCTCTGGCACAGTAATTGATTCAGTGAGGACAAAAGAGAACATCTCAAAGAAACAATGCACCACACTGCATTTCACAGTAATTCGTCCAATTCTTTGTCAATAAAAATGTTCAATGTCTGCTGAGATCTACAGATGAATCTTTGATCACTGTTCTTAACTCCTGGGGCCTTGTTAGAGCACTGTGGACACAGAGCTTTGCAGCCCATAGTGCTTAGAAGCAGCTAATTAGCTTTTCATCTTTGCATGTATTTTGCAAAAAGATATTTCTTAAAGGTAGCTTCAAATCAAAAATGCTTAATTGGCCAAAAGAGTGTAGCTTGGCTGCTGTATGTTATACACTTCTTGTAGTCAGACACCACGGATATGAATTTGCTCAACTCCACATCAACAGGACATGTGAGACGCTGACACAGATTATGGCGGATTGCTAAGACATTGTGACTGTTTTCTAAAAAGCTGGCTGCAAATTTGACGTACTGTATGCTAACTGTGAAAAGAGCAAGTCCAGCTGGATCATATAAAGAAAAAGAAGAGGAAGTTGGATTGTTGGATCTTCCTGAGAGAGGAGGCTTCACTGGGAAGATCCAGCTACAGTAAGGCAGCTGGTGTAGCGGACACAAAATCACAGCCGGTGCAAAAAGAAAGTGGTAGACCAAAAAAAAAACTGAATGATCTCATGAGGCATGTTCTAATTCATTTCATTCTTCCCAGTTTATTTTCTGTTAAACACGTCAATATGACTTTTCCAACTTCTGTCTACAGAGCACTGGCTGTTTTTAGGGGTAACAACTTCCTGCTTTGCCTCTATGACAATCTTCAAAACTAAATTAAAAAAGAAAAAAATCAGGCACAGAAGGAATAGACCTAAAGTGTGAGAGAATCTGACTTCAAACCAGGTTTCCTGGCTGGAGATAAGATAATGGAGATAAGATAATGTCAATGTTAATATCAAACAAATGGGAATAAAAACTAATTCACATCACTATGTTGTGAAGGAGTTGTTCTACATCTGTAACATATTCCCTAACCCAGAGTGCTGAGTAAATTCATTATGGTGTCAACAGGATACAGTCAGGCTGAGAGCAGCGGCACAAAACGACATGAAGACTTTCAATTTGACAGGAAAGAGACAGCATCCGGATAACATCCAATGCAGAGAAATTAAAATAATTACTAGTCATTTCCTTCATATTTCACCAAAAAAAAAGGAAACATACAATGCAATGCAATGAATCAACCATCCATTTTGTCTCATTTATAAGCCTTGAGAGAGCAACTGAAATCTTCAGGTTGCTCAGTTTCACTGATCACGATCTAAAGAGATAAATGTAGTGTTTACAGGCATGGCAAATATTTTTCTCATGGGATAAACATGTATCGTGTTCATGTATCACTGACTTTAAAAAAAACAGCCCATATCAAATGATTAAGAAGAGACTTGGTGCCATTTGCATTTCCCACATGAGCTGATAATCAGCAGGTCTCACCGTGCAATCATGTAACGCAGCACGCTCAGCTGTCTGCTATTCAGCAGTAGCTGCTGTAGTGCAAACTGAAAACACACCAACCACCAATCCAGCTTTCAAACATCCATGATCTAGATCCCTGATTTCCTGATTTTTCAGCCATCTAACGCACCATCGGTGCTGAAATGATGAATATTGAAACAACCAGCTTCTCAAATGTGAGAATTTGCTGCTTTTCTGAGTTTTAAATCACAGTAACAGTCCTGTTTCGCTGGACACAGACAACAGTGGGCCCGCATCTGGTTCTGTCTGCACTGCACAGGATGTCTCCATACTCCATTCTCTTCATAACTTTAAAGTGTGTCTGTGTATTATTTTAAAGAGGAATTATAAATATGCAGACAGCTCACTAGGGCTCATTAATTTCACACCATTTCTGAAAAACACTGAAGACGACTTGGTCAGATGGAACAAATTTCCACTTTACCCTCATAGGATGCACTGCAAACCCCGAAACAAAACAAAAAAAAAAACCAACAAACAGTATGTGCATACAGTGTGTGGGATTATACATTTTGGTTGGCAAGCTGGTGTCCTTGTAGACATCCATGTGGAGGTTAATGGACAAAAAAAAAACAAACAAAACAAAAACACACCTTTGCAGGTACACAAACACAAAAAAATCATCCTGCCTTAAATTTCCTATTTTTAGACTTTTTCATTCAAAACAAGCAATATGAGAATGTCACCTTGGTGTCTGAGACAGATGATGGATATTTTCATCACTTTAGATACTAAACTAAAAATATTCATTAAATTTAATTCAGAAATTGTTGATGAAAATAATCGTTAGCTGCAGTCCTTGTTGCTGTGTGTGCACATAAAACGTGACAAAAAGTTTTGAGCCATGGTAGTAAGCTCTATTTTTCCCCTTAACACAGAGTTCTGTCTGCCCTTCACAATATGAAATGGCTGTCTGAGAATACAAGCTGCGTTGAATAGAGCCATTACACCCTAATTACCATAATAGTCTGACTGAAATAACATTTTTCTGCCTTGGTGGATTTAAAATCCCCTGACACAGACAATCCAGTAGTGTGGCCTTTGTCCACCTGGTGCCTCAGTAACAAAGACAGCTGCCATTTGTCAGGAGCAGCAGAATGGAATCAACCCAAATTTGTTTTTCTGTGTGACGTTAGCATGTTCTCTGTCTGCACAGGCTTTCTCTCAGGGCTCCCGTTTCCTTCCAGTCCAAAGACATTCAGATTATACTGAAATCTCTACACCGTCCATCTGTGCATGGGTAAATGTGACAGACTCAGGAACGATGACACAGTGGTAAACTGTCCAAAGTGTACTCTGCTTCAAGCTAAACGTATGCTGGGACAGGTTCTAGCCTCCTGTAAGCCTGACTAAGAAAAGCAGATACTATACCACGCTAACATTTGCTAAGTACTAATAAACACCAAAAACAAATTAAAATCTTGACCCTAATGTAGTGCTAGATGAAAAATAAATTAAGACAAATAAACACGATTCATCCTAAGGGGAACATGAATGTTGACAATCCATCCAACAGCTGTTGAGACATTAAAACCACGAATGCTAACTTTATGGGGGATCAAGAAGAAAAGGTCCTTTATTCATAAGATTTCATGGCACTCTGGTAGACTAGATAATGTAGTCTGGTCCAAAGCGGTGGATCTCCTGATCAATGCGGCTCACCCTGGAACCACGCTAGCAGCAGATTTTCTGGGTTGTATTCTCATTAATATAGTTTTATTTTTTGTGTGACTGTTGGCCTAGATAGTCTAAATAACAACACTGGTTAATTAATAGAGTCGATGACTATTGCCCTACGGTTTAAAGAAACATGAGTGCGTTGTACAAAGGCAGTGCAGCAAAGCAACACACGTCTGACTGCTGGTTCCTCAGGCTGACCCTGGAGAGGCTGTGCTTTCAAACGGAAACTGGAAACTCAGGAAGGATTTGTTGGCCCAACATCACCACATCCCTATTTCTTTGTTATTAGATTGTGATAAGAACTGTGCCACAGAAGGCTACCGCAGTCACAAAACAGCTGAAGCGGATATATCTGCATGGAGCCACAAAATACAACTAACAACAGCATTTTCAACAACGTTTCATTACGCGTCAGCCATTCGTTATTGCTGCATGAATCAAACCACAATGCTGAGGAGGAGGGAAAGCTGCTGCCACGAACCAACCAGCTTCCCTGGGGGACGAGTGCCAGGACAGATGGAGGATCTGGAGAGGCAGCAGCTAACTGTGCTGGATGAGCAGATATTAGAACCAAGCCCACAGATACTGCACTGAGATGCCACAACAAATGGGATCCTGCACAGCTGTGTGATTCACTATATAACAGAAATTATTGTTCTATTCAACCATCAGCATTTTGCAACACTTTTCAGCAGAACCAGTGATAAAAACTTGCTAAACAAAATGAACTCAGATAACAGGGCAAATGACTAAAAATCTGTAATAAAAAGTCACAACTTACTCTAGGGATTGCCTGCAAGAAGTTTTCTGACCTTTGAACCCTCAACATCTGTGCAATTGGGTACATTTTGTGCAAAACAATCCCTCTACACAGAGTGTAAACCAGCAAAAAAAAAAAAAAAAAGCTCAATTGTAAAACAGCTCCTGTGAAAACCTTGCTTGTTTGGAGCAGCATACTGATGGACAGTGGAAACGTAGATTAAACTCCGGGAGAAATGAAGACATGTCTATATTTAGCTAAGAGTCAAACATTATAGTCATTATCAAAGTTGATATAAAATATGTCATCACTGAATATGAGCCATTTAGCCTGCGCTACATCCCACAAGCTTCCATACGACTTCGAGTCTATTATGGGATCAATTCAGCGACATATTTAGCTGTTGTGTAATTACCTCTTTCAACATGTACCTCGACAATGAAATGTGAATCCATTTTCTTTAGGCTACGATTAGCGGCTTCCTTTCAGCCATTCAGGGAGCATAAATTACTTGCTGTGGGATTATATACTGTCGACATCGAGCCGCAGTGAATTTACAGTCAGGGGTGATGTCACCCTCCCGGCAGGTACGCACCACGTCCATATATTCACCATTATCCTCACTTACAGACCCCAGTGTGCCTCCTCAAATGAGCGATGAAAGAAGAATGAGATTTCCATTTAGATGTACAGCAGCTGTACCACAGGATATATATCACAGGAAACGTGTTCACCCTCAGCAATAAAAAGGTTTTGTCTAAGTGCTTTTCACACAGGGTTGTGCCATGTCAGAACCATATAAGAAATTAGGACATTTTATTAATAGCAGCATGTGCAACAAAGACCACACTTCAGTGGTGTACATTTATTAATGTTTTAGCTGAAATGCGTCACTACAAAACTCCAGATCAACCCTTGTTCTATTGTTTGAAATGTTTCCTGTCAGAGCTCATTAATTAATGTGCCTGCACAACAGTATGATTCAGTCAGGCACTGATCAGGCACAGGCAATGCAAAAGAATCGCAATAAAGAGAAGACCTGCTGCCATCAAAAAAATCTCAGCTCTGGAAGAACATCGAGCTTCTTGGCATTCATTTTAATATTTTCCACCGATGGAAGAGCGAGCAGCATGTTTCGCATATGCTCCATCAGGCTCGTATCGCCTGCTTTTCCAAATGCAGGTAATGTGTCAGATCTCAAAGTTTCAAGTTGGAACAGAGCTGAGTTTCTGGTGCTTAGTAAATCCTCCGTTTTAGTTTTTCCTTTCATCAGCTGACTTGTTGTGGTCAAATAAAATTTATTTAGTTTAAATAGAAATGTTGCCCAGAAACAAACGCCAGGTAAAACACTATTTATGCCACTGTTCACTGGGCCCTAATGCTCAATTAATTCCTTAGCAGGCATGTCTGACAAGCTACTCACGCCATCTACATTTATAAAAAGGAGAAGCATTGGAAAATCAAAGGCTTTATCTGAATACTCTGCTTCTGCCCATAGAAAACTAAAACCTCCATTTTATTAGATGGAATCACACTAGGCAGTTTTGGAGGTGGTAAGCTCAACTCCTAAAGGCCATCATAGAAAACCTTTATTCTAGGTAAGTACAATAAGTAATATGTACGTACATAAGATGTCCCAGAAACTGAGATTCACACTCGTCTTTTTGTTCATGTTTTGACACAGAGAATTGCAGCACATCACAGAACAGGTTGTGTTCTTCAAATGCGCCAAACCCTCTGGAGCCGGTTTGCCGACCTTCACAAATGTCCTTCTGAAATCTGTGTTACCTGCTTATTGCTTTGCCTGGCGTGATGCATTATGGGGCTTTCTCTCTAAACAAAAAAGGCAAAAAACAATTTTCACATATTCTGTGACCTGTGAAGGACAAACACTCACCGAGCACTTTGTTAGGAACACCACAATAATACTGAGTAGTCCCTCCCTTTTCTCTCATTTTTCCGTGGTATGGATTCCACAAGAGGTTGGAAACATTACTTTGAGATTCTGGTCCATGTTGATGTGATTGCATCATATAATTTCTGCAGATTTGTCAGTCTGGCCATTCTCCTCTGACAGCAGAGAAATGAACCACAGACACTGACAACGGCATTAAGACAACTTTTGAATCTCACTGCTTCATAAGATGAATTTTAAAGCTACAGACGCGTCAACAACACTGAGATAAGGTAATAATCACTGCTCATGCTCGCTCAAGTCACAGGAGCTCAGCAACGAGATAATCATTAAATGAGATAACCATGCAAAAAATGGCTGTGGACTATAATTGGCTCTAACGTGCCCAGATGTTCATCACACTATAAATGTACAGTAGAGCAGATGCATGTATTTTTACCACCAGAGAGTGTGGTGAGGTCTTTTTTTCCTGTTTGGCAGTGCACTCATCTTCTCCATTTCTTATTTGTCAGCTCTTTTTTCTTTCTTGCCTTTAACATTTGCATTCAACAACAGTCCTTTTCACTGGATTTTGACCGTGGCCTTGTGAATGTAATGAATAAAGAATGGATTACTCTCTTAATAGATGCCATACTGAATACACTGATTTGTAGCTAATTAGCAGTGACCCCTGGGGAGGGGGGAGTAAAACAAAGTTCAAGGGCTCCACTCAAGGGCCCATTTACAGCTCCATGATGCCGAGTTTTATACCAAATGATAAAATCGTAAGAGACTGAGTTGTGGAAAACTATCCACAGCAATACTTGGTTTACAACTTTTGTGCTTTTCAAAAACTTTCTCGAGGACAGTTTCGCACAATGTCCACTACATTTTTCCCACATTTTTCCTAAGAACATGGACTGGCAAATCCCGCTCACACCACTTGTATTTACTTGTTAGTAAAGTGTTAACCAAGCACATGAAGTCTCAAGCCATCAGATATAACAGCTCTTCTCCAACTGGCCAACAAAGTCAAAGTTTGAGGAAACCTGCTGAACATGAACTGGTAGAAACACCTGCGCAACACAATGGGAATCAATACAGCAGCTCTGTAACAGCTAAATAACGGACTGGAATTTTTTTATAATGAAATTAGAACATGTTTCTTCTACACTAGCAGAACAATCTGAATGACCTTAAGGGAGTTTATTTTAATCAATACTACTGCAACCAACAATTCTAACGAGCACAGAGACAAAGACAAAGAGACAAAGACACCCAAAGATGGAGAGAAGAAAAATCACACAAAAGAACTAACCAATGCAATCAAGAAAACCATATCACACAAGTACAGTAATACTTTGACAACTTAACTCTCTCCTGATGTCGGTAACAACACAGTGAAAAAAAACACAGGCTGACCTTGTGTGTGCTGGTTTCTAATGAAGACTGAACATATTTCTCATTTGAATAACCTTCGGTGCAGAGTGACAGGCTTTCAAGTTTAGAGAAACAACCGTGCAGTCAAATGAACCCGCAGCTAAATAGTAACACAAAACAATTCAAGCAAGCAAAATAAATAACCATTTCATACCTCATCTAACACGGCCTGGATGATGACGATGATGATGATGTTCTTTCTTCAGACAACTTCTGGTGCTGCAGAAGGTTTTGATCAGGTCACAGGAACACTGGTGCAGTTCCCCCAGGGAGCATTTGCCTGCAAAGACATAACGAGTGACTATTAGAAAAATGACATCACATCCTGTGCACTGACAACTGTCTGGCACTCATCATCTGACTGATGAGGGAAGACTGCAGTGCTCTGAATGGACTGACAGGCAGTCGAGCTAACAACCTGCACTGGGGCTGATTTGAGGAAGAGCATATTCCTGAAACGAGGCAGACAGGATTTTTTTTTCCTTCTTTTGTCACTGTGTTCTATCAGATTTCTCACTCATTCACAGAAATCATTTCCCAGGGCATCTAAAGGTACATGACCAACAGAATATTTTTTTTCTTCGTGCGACAAAGAGAAGCAGTAGGTGTAAATCAATGTCAAGAGAAAGGCTTGGTGTTTCACAAGTTAAAGTCACCTCGTGAAATAACAGGATGAGACTGAAATGCGTTTGCCTTTGACAAACGAACACTGAATATGATCCTTTATGATTTCATCTGCACCCTGAACAGAGCTGAAACCTGAGAACAGTGGCACTTTTTGTTTTACAGTAAAAACTTGTTTCTCAAGAAGTTCATTTATTCCACGGCATTTTTATTTATGTGGTACATGCATAAAAATGTATGGTACATGCATACAAATGAGTCGCAGAGGTAACCACTGGTTTCCCTAAAAGACCATTTCAGAGCTGATGTTTGAAAAACCCAGAACGTGGTTCAAAACCACTTACATGTTCTGAAGGTATCTCTAGAATCCCCTTCTAACCATCTGGATGGAAAAATATTCTGTGCACTGAACGATAAAATTGATTTTTCACTCATTTCTCATGTTGTGCTTCTGTTTCCAAATCAAAACAAAGATGGCAGCCCACCAGCTACCCAGACAGGAACAGGCTAAAAGTCTTTGTTATCGTGCAGCACAGAAAATATTTTTTTCACCCAGATATTTAGAAGTCTTTGGGTGATTCTGAAAATATCGTCAGAACAGCAGTTATCTTTTGGAGAAGCTGACGGTGACCTCTGACCTCTAATGTATGCTAATACATTACTAGTATTACTAATCACCAGTACTAATCACACACTAAATCTTTTCAGGGATAGACTGTAATCATCTAAAGGTACAGCTAACAGGAAATCTGTGCAAATGTATGTTTGATGCACTGATCAGGTATCAAAGGCTGAACTCACCTGTCATCTTACTGGGTCAGTCAATGCATCTCACTACATGTTAACCAGTCTGTGATCTCTATGTGGAGGGAGAGAGAATAACATCAGGCGCACTGTTACTAACTTAGCTTCCAGCTCCAGGGCAGGACTAACGTTAGGGTTCATTACTACTGAGAAAACACTGGCATGATAACAACAAGCTACAGTTCAATAGTCAGCATTGATGTTCCGCACCTGAGCGAAATACACACCTTTCCTTTCTAATTAACAAAAATGAGCTGGACTTCCCAAAGTAACCACAGCAAGAAAGACGGACATCTCGGCTATTTTTAACCGCGCTGAAGTCAGTTAATTAGTTATTACATTTGGAAATACTCACCAAAATAACTCGATAATCCAACACAGGTGAATCTACGCACCGCGCCAAAAATTTGTTTGGTCCTCTGACATGCGCAGTAAGTCGAGGGGCTGACGGAAACACCTTTCACGTAAGGGAGCACTTTGAATTTCACCCGGCGTACGCCGAAACTCTCTTAGGCAGGCGGAGTCGGCACTCGCGTTTCAAACGCCGTAGCCACAGTTTGCCGTTCAAACAGTGAATGTACTAAAAGGGTGATTTATTAGAAGCACATATACATTATAAGCTCTCCTAATACAATAAGGCCTCGTACAATTATGCAACAATTTAAAAATAACAAAAGCACCTGACAATGAAAGACACAGACACGAGGACATCTTTGGACTATTCATTTTAAAATGAACAGGGACACTGACGTTTTCTGTTTTCTATACAACTCATGTCTCAGCGTGTTTCCCTTTGTGTTAGTTTATACAGTGGACTCTTGCCACCTGTATTTAGTTCCCTGGTGTCTCACCTTCCTGCCTGTCCACCCGTCCGCCTGTAAACCTGCTCTCACCCTGTGTCCTATCAAAGTATCTTCATTGCACCAGGCTGCCTGTGTGTCTGCACTTGGGTCCTGTTGTCCTGCCACCAGCCATGACACCAGGCTCTGCTTCTTTATCACTCAGCCCCATGTATGTAGGCTACCAACCCAAATCAAATCCTGGCACCCTGGTGAGCATAACGAATGCCCCTTTAATCCTGCTAATTTTACTTTCATTTCATGTCCAACTTGGGAAATTTGCATTCATGCTGTTTGGTATAAATAAGCCTGATTAAAAAATGTCTTTTATTTGAACTGAGCTAGCGCAACTGATTCGTGGCCATCAAAGTGATATCGGCCATTTCGAGAACATTTTATTGGATTGTACTAGGCTGTCTGTATTTTGTCCATCCCTTTTATTTATACTTTGATCATAAGTCATACAGTAAACATTTATTTTCCATTATAGCAACCACAACCACTAAATTACTTTTATTATGTTCAGTCTCCTTAAATCAATAAATACAGAAAAAGTGCTTTTTCTAAGAGGAGTAGGTTTTGACTTGTGTTGCACAGCGTAGTTCAGACATAGAATGCATCACAGGATTATCAATACTTCTACAGAACTCCTACATTATTGCAAAACCCATTAAAGCATTAAGAGTAAGCAGAGCTTCATAACACACTTAGATACAGTGGCATGGCTCACCACAGTTCGTTTAATAACGCAGATTAAAGAGAAGCTATATGCTGCGGGGGACAGTGAAGGGTGCAGTGAGGCTGAATTAATAAAGTGGGTGAATAAGCACCAGCTCCAGTGGTGTGGAGTCGGAGCAGCCATGCACACAGAATCCACAACACAGCTGATACTCCAGTATAGACGGTGTCATTCAAGCCCAGTGGAGTTTACGTCCATACAGTCACTGCTCAGTCACTTTGACGAGTGATGGTTCCCAAAGAAAATGATTCCTTGGCCAAGAAATGCAGAGTGAAAAATGACAGCACTGGTTGTTACCGAGTGCGCGTTGTCATGTTGATTGAGGTTGAAAGATGCAGAGTGTTGCGGTTACTGTTCAGCTGAATTAACTTGGACAGGTTATGTTTTCAGAAGTATAACCATTGTTTCAGTTGCATTTGAATTTTGTGTAGTTAGGACCTGCTTCATAGTTACTCACATGCTGTTCCATCAATGGTTCTTTGCCATTAGAGGACTTAAATTGCTTCTTTCCAACCAGATCAGACCCCGTTTTAAAACGGGGTCTGATCTGCTGAGATTAAAAAAATCTTTTTGAAGTTTCCTGGAGAAGAAACGGTAAATGGTCTGCACTTGTAAAGAACTTCTACACTACTTTCCATTCACCCACTCACACACATATGGAGGAGGGATAGTAACACAAGGAGGTAATTTTATACTAAAACCACTGTAACTTTGGCAGATATCCACCGGATTTAATCAACTCAGATTGCTGAAACTGAAGATGAACTTCAGAATGTATTTTTGCACAGAATCAGGGCTGTGGATTTTGTCCCTAATCACTCGCACTTTAAAGTGCATTAGGAGGGGATCTTTTAATGGTCAGTGTGAACAGGAGGAGCAATTATAGCAAGTAAAACCTATTCATATGTTCAAATGGACACCTGTCTATTGTTTTAAGGTTTGAAAAATTGTGACCCTATCCTTTAGGCTGTTTGGTAAAAATCAGCTCTGGAACAACATTGCTGAGCAGAAACATTAAGTGCGGTGAACATGTCCACATGCACGGGGCTGCAGCCCTTCATGCTCCCACCACAAAACCACATGAGGTGAGCAATGGGAGATAACAGTTTACCCCCACTGAGCATGAAAACCAAGAGATTCCAGTCTGTGGACAAGCCTCCTGAGCACCGAGAATCAACTGGAGACAGTTTCCTCCTCATTTATTTATATTTTATAAGCAAAGCAGTTTGTAACTTTGCTTTGATGATGAACATCCACATCCAGCCGCTTGGACATCATCAGTCTGTGATACTCAGAGCACGCCCAAGATTTAGCTCGTAATGAAGAGCTGTAATTTATTTTTATTTTTTTATCTCATCTTGCTTCAGCGACTTCTACATTAGGTATTGATTTCTCCTCACTGATCTCTCTGAATGAAATTTGTCAGTTTCCATTTAGTGAAAGTTAATTTGTTTGCTACAGTACAAGTTGATGCATTGGGATATGAATAGTTATTGACCACTGAGATATCTGTGGTTTCAGCCACACCTTTTGCATTGCATAGTGGCCCACTGGGACTGCTGTCTGTGGAGAAAGTAATATCTCTGTTCCATGCAAGATAGATTTCTCCCTATGTGTCTGCTGAATGTCAGGAAACACAAAGTGGCTGCAAAATGGTTTACAGATTTTTATCATAACCACTCAGAAATGCACTTGAGCTTGGATGAAATATGTTTTTTTATTAACATCCAGTGCCTGCAGAGTCCCAGGCATGTTCTGTGGTGGATCACAGATTGATACCAAGTGTGGAAGTCAATTCTGGAAATTGTCAGTGCACTTCTTTTTTAAATTTTGTAATTTTTGTTTAAAGGGAATGATGTCAGGTGAGTAAATTCATTAAGCAAACACATGATGGTTTCAGTGAAGATTTAGCCAACAAAACTGGTGTAAATGTAAATTGTTTGCACTTCTTTCCATGTATTTGGATTCAAAACACATGCTGCATGGACACAAGCAGGTTTTGAATAAATGGTATTACACACCCATGTCAATGGTGTTTCAACTTACATAACAGATAATAAACATTTCAGTTTTGAGTGAATTATTGCCTTAGGGAAACAGGCACCTCTCCCACATCAACTGAGAACGTCACTTGCAGAGAAAGGACCTGTCAGTCTGTTCATTCAGCAAACAAAGGACAAACACTCATCCGTCAAATCACAGCTGTTTCACCACACGCAACAGCCATTGTTCTGCAAAGAGTTTTGTCAAAAACCCTTGCATGTCTTCCAAGCCGAGCCATCCCATCACAAAATTTTGGCAACCTCACCTCTCATTCAGATGAGCTCACACAAGTGGAGACATTGTCATACAAAGGTTCGCTCTGGCTGAGCCCATTTGGCCGCCTGCCACTGGGACGGACTGCTGCCTTGACTGTGCACACCACAAAAATTGGCAATACAAAAACATTCATCCGCTCCCTGACTGGATGCATAGTGTTACCACAGCAACAATGAAATCACTCATAAATTTATTTTTTTCTGTGTAATGACGCAGCTCTTGTGCTGATCTCAGATCTGTAATGTGTTGCCCACACTTATAATTTGCTGAATGCGAGAACTTAAAGAAAATAATCTTCATCTACATCTATACATTTAAAATACAACAGTTTCAACACCTGGAAAACTTTTCAAGCGATGGGATCCTACACGAGCAGAGAGCAGTTTTAGTTATTTCACATCAAATGTTAGAGTAGAATACAGAAAATACAGCACTAGACTTTTCAGTGGCTTTCTTCAACTGTTATTAATGAAGTGTCCCACCCTAAAATGTTGCTAAATTCATTGATAGTTAATGTTTTACCAAAAGGAGATGTCCTTTACTGCATCATCTTGGACTGATGGCAGCAAATTTCACAGCCTGAGTGGTGTTTTCCTGGCAGGCTGATGCAGCTCCAACAATGTGCATCAATCATATTTATTTTATTTAAAAAAAGGATTTTTAAAGGTCTGGCCTTGTGCATAGAGATACTGTCATGGTGAAATGGGAGATGGCAAACTGTTGCCTCTGTTGTTGTGGCTCAGCAGGCAGAGTAGATTGTCCACTAACCTCTGACTGCTCCTCTCCACAGGCTGAAGGATCCTTGAGCAACACAATGAACCCCAATTGCTTCCAGTGGAAAGGTGACCATGAATGTTGTGAATGGGTGAATGGAGGCTGCAAAGCCCTGTAAAGAACTTTGTATTAAACTGCTATATAAATACTGTTCATTCACCAGTTAGGAGCACACTATTAACTTCTTTCAGACTGAAAATGATTCTCTGAAAAACAAAGGAAAAAATAAAAATAGTGTCAGTACTACAAGACATATATAAAAAAAAAAAAAGATGATAAGAGGTTGGCATTGTAGGCACTGGTTTGTTTTAAGGCGTCACAAGCCAAAACAGTTGAGACTCACTGCCCCATAATATCACTGTATGCGGCCTAATACCTGACCTTTGCTTTCTGGGAAATAACAGATGATTTTCCCTCTTTGAGCCTTGAACAGTTATTTAAAGGAACCATCTGAGGAGTTCAGAACTGTAATGACTCTTTGCTGGAAATACAAACAACTCATAAACATCTGAAATGTAACAAAGGACCAAAATAAACCCAGCTTTTTTCTAAAGCCAAAAGGTTTTTATAACTGTATCACATGTTTTTGCAATGTAAAATCATAATCTGTAAAGTAACTAGTGGCTATGGTTAAAGTCAAATAAAGTGAAGCAAAAGTAAAATATTTCCCTCTCAAATGTTCAAATACATAACAAGAACCACTTCTCACCTGCGCCACTCACCTGCACCACAGCAGATGAGTGCTCAGTCATGCCCCCTCCCTGTTAACTATCACGTGGGTTTAATCAAAGTGGACATTGTATTCTCTGGTCTTTCACAGATAACCTGCCCCCGCCCCCATCTTTGCCATTGTCGTTTCCCCATTTTGTCACGCAGCACGGCGACTCTGGCAGGAACAGTCCCCGGCAGTGGTTCGTCCTCCATTCTTTCTGCTCCTGTGTTTCTCATCCCATTTCTCAGGAGAGTTCAGAGGCTTACATGAACTGACGCCTCCAGCCGCGATGCTTTGCTCTTTGCTTGTGTGTTATCATTTTCTGTTGCTCGCGTCTCCTCAGCATCTTGAAAAAGATGCACCGCTGCGCTGAGCAGGATGACAACGACAGCTGGAATTCAAGCTTTTTAGTGTCTGGACAAGTCATACTTACCCAGATATTTTGGGCCTTTTTCTCATAATTGTCACTTATAGAGATCAATTTTTCAAAAGAGCCAAAAGAGAACATGCAGCTATAAAACAAACCGCAGAAGTTTGGATTGGAAAAATTACATGTTAGTGGGAAATAATCTAGGTCCCTGTTAAAAGGGTTGAAATAGGCAACCAGATTAATCCAGTGAATCATTGTTGTCCATATTAGCTGTATCCTTTTTATAGGCATCCAGTGTAAGCAATTTCATGATGTGTAGAAGGATATTAATAGCAAGTGAGTGAGATACTCGCTGCTCTGAACACACAGGCACAGTGAGCTTTTGTTGCTGCAGTCAGAATCTTAATAACCAGAATCAGAATCGTGCTGTGCAGATCACTTATTAAATTCTACAGAAAGGCATTGAGAACGAATGCCTTTGTGTTTTGGTAATTCATTTGGTAAACAAGGTTGTGTAATGCCACTTATATTTAAAATCAGTTATATAAACAGTTTTTGTGCATGAGGGAGACACACACCCATGTGATTGTTGAATATCTCATGGGTTTTAATATGACACTGTGACAGCCTCCATATAGCAAACCCTTTTAACATTTAAAAGATTCATAAGCTTTATATTGAATATGTCTGCAGTACATATATGGCTGACCAGACCTTTAATTTAAGATATCTCTAATTACACTTGGCCTAATAAGAATGAACCACTGATTTGTATGGAGAATCAGTGATTAAGAAAGAGTTATTGCTACAGTTTAATCAGGCCTATACCGAACATTAATTCCAGATATCTCCATTTAAATTGCAACTAAATTACATCTGAATTACAAAACTCAAATTCTAGATGATATCTTCTATGGAGTTCTGACATTGTCATTTCAATTGAATATACTCTGTCTTTAATTAAAGATATTTTGATTATATTTTTGGACATAAACTGAAATGTACAATTGTCAAAATTCAATTGTACATAGAAATATCTTGAATATGAGTTATTGAGACTCACAATTCATTTCAAGATATCTACAAAGAAGCTGTGTATATATTCAAAGTGTTTCTGAGTTGGCAGATCTTACTTTGGAAAATTATGAGACAGTGGAGTCTTTTTGTAGGTGCTCTAATTATTTAGTGGTGGATTTGAATCTAATTTTGGTCGTTTTGCACGCCTCTGTCGTCATGTTGAGCCTCTGTAGTTGTTTAGAGTATTTTGTGACATTTTATGGTTGTTATGTTTTGTGTATCTTTGTATTCATTTTATGTCTCTTTGCAGTGATTTTTCCTCTTTTTGTAGTCGTTTGATTGACTTTCCAACATGGCATGTTAACAGTCACTTCAAACAAATACTCCAGTACAATGGCCTCCTGACATCCTGGGTCCCTTGGTCTGTGCTCGGTGGGCCCATCCATCCACATCTGGACATGTAATAAATGATAAAACAGCCTGATGATTAATGTGACATTGCTGTAGATCTCTTAAAAGGATTTCTGAGCAGTTGAAATCAGACTGGAGAGCTGTCTTGAATTGTCATAGTTATAGCCAGAATGTAGTGGTTGACATCTTGAATTATGACTCTGACTTGAAAAATTATGAAAAACTATGATTAATCAAAATTCATTTATCTTTTGTAGATGCCTAAAATGTAAGAAGAGATTTAATTAACCGTTAAAAGGGCTTGCGATGGCCTCCACTTTCCTTTGAAGGCTCGCCACAAGCTTTAGAAAGCTGGCTGCAGGGATTTAGTCCCATCCGCAAAAAGCATAAAGTGCCTCAATAAGCAGGCTCCTCGTGTGCTCAGTAATGTGATGAAACCTCTTAGGGTTTCTGACTCAGTAACTCAGGATGCCACTATGGGGAATTGTAAGGTGCCCTTTCAGAGAACCTCCTTTGAACAGACATCTTCGTCTGTTCGGGGGAATCAATATGTGGAGCTTCTTACTGACAGAACTCAAGATATATCATGACTGGATTATTTTAAAGTCAACTTGAAACAACTTTTTAACCTTTAAAGTTTAAAGCTTTGTTGCCCTGAATAATCCAAGCCTGTCTCTTACATGTATATAGTTTTAATTTGCAATAATAAATATGTTTTATTTGAAACATAGTGCTGCCCAGATTACATTTTTATCTACATAATGAAGAAACATTAATATATGAATCTGTAAAGTGTGCACGGTCACCGTTGTTTCCTATAATACTTGTTTCTAGCAACTGAAACATGTCAACTGAAGCACAAGACATGACGCCACAATTTTTCACTGACCGCCCTGCTCCCTTCCTACAACTTCCTCCCTACATCATTGGCAGTAAACATAATCTGGGCAGTGATAACATTTCCAATAACCACACCAAATGGTAAAACAAATTAATGGCATGTAAACATCATTTTTAGGTCTCTATTTTTCATTAAGTTTGAATAGTATATTTAATATATTATTTATTATACACCTAGGGTTGTATGTATTACTAGTATGCCATAAAGGCTGTATCATGTGACATTGTTCCAATCTGTGTCCTGTACTTTCGAAACTGTATTTTCGTGCCCTGCAATTTCCCTTAATTGGAACGAAAAGGCCAACACTATTTACAGAAAATTAAAACCTTTCACTTCAGCCAATAAAGCTGGCCAATAACATAACAGAAATGTGAGTACGCCAGCCGCACAGGGTGTAAACACATGTATCGGATTCTAAATGTTAAACAGCCCTACTGACCATAATTGGCGATTTTAAATCAATGAACTTCAGCTCAGTCAGAGTTGTGGTTTATTCAGCGAATGTAAACCCCATTTGGAAATAAAGGTGAGTGAGTTAAGAAAGAGACGAAATGGTTGCAATTATGTATAATATCTCATGATTGATGATTTTAATCAAAAAACCACTATTCACATACAAGACTCTATTTGTCCACCATTTGATGTAAGGGACCAATCATGATACAGCCCCCCTTTTTTTTTTTTTTGTTTCAGAAAATAACATTATTAATTCATGCTGACATTTGACTTGCTGCCCCGCTGTATCGCTGCTAACTGTATTGCAGCTCAGTTTAGAAGCCTAGTGTCACATTTTCACTGCATGTTGTCCTCGACTGCACAAGTGCTTGGAAGAAAAAAAATACCTTGCTGCACAGCCACAGAAATAAATTGCCCTGTAGTGTTGTCAGGACACGTGACAGGGTCTTGCCTTCATTAGTTTTCAGGCGCTTATTCATCAAACAGTAACTGAGGTTTAACAGAAGCTTCCTCAAACCGGTGACCTGGTGCCGGTCTTCATCGAACCACAAGGTTAAATAAGAGTCAAGAATCAATTCAGACAGAAGGACGTGCTAGTTCATGGTGTACAGCTTCACAGGTTACTCTCCATTTGTTTTCCAATTCAATATACACTAGTGCTGGAGTAATTATGTTTGACATTTTCATAACGATGCCTGTTAAACCATAAACTAGTGATGACGTCCATGACGAAACAGCAATTAAAGCAGCAAAGTAGCGGTGACTGGATGAAATCGCATGCATTTGTCTCCTGGATGTTTTCTCCAATTACAGCTTGTAAAGGAAGTGATGTGTATTTTATTTCCAGTAGAAACAGTTTGCTGGGATTAAACAGATGAAGAGGAGGAAGGCAAAAGTTGCGGTGAAATCAAAGTTAGTAGCCTCATGCACTCTTATTTTGAAAGATAAAAATGTGTTTGGGGAAGAGGGAAGGTATTGGTGATACCCGCTTGATGTTTGTGGTTGACTTTTGAGACGTGATATCTACAAGTGTCAGCCTCTTACGGAGCGGAGGTTGCCAGCAACCTGCAATTTGTGTTGTGCTAGCTTGCTGCTGTTTGCTGTCCTGCCATGTAATAAAGGTCACAGTCAAATAACAGACCTCCACAGAGACACTTGGGAGCTCTTTTTGAAGTAGTGGTGTGTCCAAACCATAGTAAGATGACACACAACAGAAGTTTAAGCCAATATTCTTTAGGTAATAGCACCTTTTTTTTTCTGCTGTTGGGACGGTGGAGTGGTATGTCTCAAAGGAGGCTGCCTGAATGTTAGAAAATAATAATTTTGGTTTTGTTTTGGGGTTTTTTGTGAGTCTAGGTTTTGCTGTTTCCACGCCACTGCATGAAAAAAAAAAAAACTTTGGGGAAGAATGAACTTTCACACCCAGAGGCGTTAGTGCTGTTTTCCTTCTCTGAAGGGAGAATCTAAAGACAGACAGTGCTTTGTATTGTACAAATTGCACAGCCCTGAGAGCAATTTGTGATTCTGGACTATACAAATCAAAGTTTTACTGCGCATACGATCATGATGTACCAGAATTTTCCTTTAACGCTACAGTACTGAAATGATGCTGATGAATGCCCGAAAGCAAGAACTCAGAGTAGTTAATCATATCTTTTATTGCTATGTGCTCCCCATTACAACAAACAGTATCAGTAGTGTACACTTCAATCTACACAAATACATAGAAAAGCGAATAGAGCAGAGAGTGACTGACAATCGTAATTCTTCAATGCACGGATAGCACAGGTGTATTGATACAGTACATAGAGAATCCTATGCAGTAATATCTGTCTGAGGCTCAGGGATTGTCAACGTAACATCTACAACTATCCTATTTATCATTACAAGCTCTCTATAACATTAGCAGCAATGTTTAATAGGCAGCAAGTAAAGGATATGAAAAGAACTGGGGAGGAAAATGTAAAATGGTTAGACATTACTGACAACTACAAACAGCATAAAAAACAACTTTACTGCTTTACTGGTACTACACTATTTATGTTTTATTGGTTAAAATAAAGCATTTGTCTGGTCAGTACATGTTGCTGTGACTTAACAGCTCTGTTAACGACTTCTACAAAACAGCTGTGAAAAGACAGCTTTCTGACGAAAGGTAAAACATCTCAAAATTGAGCATGTATATTTACATCTAATTGTTTGCAAAAAAACAATGTAATTTCTAGTCTATTGTGTTTTTGTTTTAAAAAAAAAAAAAAAAAAAAAGTAGAAATCCAGTTAAAATTTGAAAATGTGGAGGAAAAAAAGGTGATCAGTTTTCGATGGTTTATCCGCTGCAGCTTAGTGATCAGCTGGCAAAAACAAAGCAGAACCCTTTAACTTTCAATAAATATTCATGTACTCAATGCTATATACATGTACTATACATTGGCACACAGGAGTGAGTGTGAATAGTTGCGAGCTATTTCTTTGCTGAAAACACAAAACTGTGTTTTTGCTATTGCAGTCAGATGCATTGTGGTTGTGAGGAAATCCTTTTTTTTTTTTGTTTTTTAATAAATAGCTTTCTCTCTCCTGAACCTTTGTCCACCATTAAAAAAAAAGCCATTTAGAAAATGCTTTAAAAAAAAAAATCAACAAAAAAAATGTTCCACATACCGTGAAACTCTTTTGAAAGTCCAGCTTCTTGTGCTTACAATGAGGCTTTGTTCTTGCAAACACAGAACGTACAACAGAACCTTGTTCAGACTGACAGGTGTGATAAGCTTAAAGCTCCATTAAACACATTTTTGATATTTAAATTGAATCCAATGGTTTTGTGTAATGTGAAGAGGTCACTCACTGTGCCCGAGCCCCTGAGAGTTGAAATCCAACTCCGCAGCTCTGCATGGCTTTTAAAAATTTTTTGAAACAAGTAGCTGAAGAATAAAGAGGATAAGCTAGCAGCTAAAGAGCCAGATATTTTTCTGAGGAGCTCGGTGGAAAGTCCGTGGAGGCCAACTCCCGAGCTAAAAGGAGAGCGAGCATTTGACTTACATTCAGTGGGTGGACACGAACGCGATTTAGTGGGATGCTCTTCGTCTGTGGATATGTAAATAAGGCTTGGTAACAGGTTAGCTATTAGCACTTCATGAGTTAATGGGGATATCAGAGGTGTGTTTCTGTAAGTTTGTTTTTCGAGTCTGTTCCCTAGTGGTCAAAAATTGCTTAATGCAGCTTTAGGTGTTTGAAATTCACTAAAGGAAAGCAGAACACTGAATAGCATTTCAGGATGAGTGTCTGCGTTTTTCATGGCCACACAATGCAAAAACTCAACATCACATTTTAGATGCATTGTGAGCTTCTCAGCTGAACAAGAGCCTACTGTAAGAAACATATAGCATCGAGAACACTTGACAGATGTGTTCCCTAATAGTTCCCTTCTTTGACCTGACAGTTTCAACCGTTCTGAGCAAGAACTTACACAAGGAGGGCGACGCAAAGAGTCAAAAAGGTCGATGACTAGCACCATACAAGCTTCTCATTTAGAAAAAGGTAAAGGCTGGGGTGGAGTTACATGCATAGGACGCTTCTTAAAGGAACATGGCGTGTTTCACTTTCTTGCTTAAAGTTGTATCCTCATATTTGTATGCTAAATATGAAGCAATTTTACATCTTGGAATAAACAAATAAACAAAAAAGATGTAACATATTGGTGTGCTTTAGTAGACTAGTTGTTTTCCTCTGTTTCCAGGCTTTATGCTAAGCTAAACTAACTGTCTTCATATTTAGCATACAGAAATGAGAGTGGTTTCAGTGTTCTCATCTAGCTCTTGACAAGAAAGCTAATGAGGGTATTTCCTAAAATGCTGTTCCTTTTAAATATTACATCTGCAGTCAGGTAAACTGCCTGAGAGTATTTTGCAGAATTCAGGGTGGAATAATGATCTCTCCATTCGCAGTGATGTTAATAACACTGCTACTGAAAAGGTAAACATTTGGAAGAATCTCTGTTACTCCAATTAATTAAAAACGGTGTTTGACAGTAAGCTTATCTTTTTAAAATAATACTGATATTTTCATGTACAGTATTTACAGGAACGTTTATAAATACCCATTTCCATAGAAACTGAAGAGTGCCCCTCAACAAACATTGCTGGATATAAAAAGAAAAACTATACAACAAAACCATTTTCCTACTCGTCTTTCCTGGCACATCGCCAGCCACTTTCCATATGCACTCAAAGACCGGTGTTTGCGATTTTGTACATGAAGTGACCCCGCAAGTACTGGGACAGTACTTTATGTATGTTATTTGGCAAGAAATTGGCAGTTTACAACATTCAAGTAAAAGGGGATTTTCAGCTGTATCAGTCGATCCGTGTTAGATCTTTGAAACTTTTTGTACAATATCCTTAACTTTAAAATGACAACAAGCTAAACCTCCCATCCAGCTCAAGGTTATGATGTAGAGATATTACATGGAAGCATATTATTAGCTGTTAAATGCCACGTAAACAAATCTATGCAATGTTATTAAAATGCATTACACCTGGGATTTACCTTAACACGGCGAATGTACGGTGACAAGCGCAACATGTATTTCAGCACTAATTCCTGTATCTATTTCTGTACCAGGTGAGTTCGTCTTATGCAAGTCTGCATACGTTTTCCCAAACTGAATCAGCTGTAGACATGCTGTTGACATTTTCTCTCACCATCTGCTGAGCTTTTGCTGGAAGACCCGCTGCACGGCTCTACCGACACCAGGGGCCTGATTCATTAAATGACAAGACCAGAAAAAAGACCAATCAGAGAGGAAATGCCAACACCTTCCTGCACCTGTCACCTCAGTTGTGACATTGCAGGTTACACCAAAGACTCACTAGGTCAAAAATTTGAGTCTGACTGGAATTAAGCAGCCATCTCTTTGTAATATTGAGATCTGAGACGTTAATAAAACTGAAGTTCGCAAAGCAAATACAGGCATCTTTTGAATATTAAACTGTCCTTTGGTTATTTTGTATCCCTGAAATTATTCACTACAAACTACCAAAGCTGTGTTTCTTTAAGCTTTTCATTTGACATGGATGAAAATTCCCTTCAGACCACGTGCCCCTTTACCTTGAAATTGTTGTGTCATTGACATAAAGTATGAAAGCAGAGTAACACGGCCGTTTCAGTTCAAATACTGTGGGAGCTCACTGTATGACGTCAAAGTGACATTTAAAGTGAGTGTCAGGGGCAGAAAGGGAAGGGAAATTCTTAACAAAGTGAACCAGCACTTTTCTTTCTCTCTCTCTCTCTCTCTCTCTCTCTTATTCTGGTGTTTTTGGCATGAGAAGACTCAGGATGAAGCTGGATTATCTACTGTACACAAAGAGTCCTGAAGGGAAGGGTTTCACTTTCATCTCTCCACTTCAGAATATGCTGTCGACCACCGACTATCTGTTGAGGTGCTCGACCTTTGACCCTCAGCGGGATCTGCCGGGGAGGATGGCGCCATGGCGGGCAGCTTCCTGCCGCTGAGACCCATGTGTCGTGGGACCCGTCTCGGTGCTGTAGTGATCTTTGACTGGGTCTTCTTAAGCGGAGCAGGGGTGGTGATGTGCTTTGCAGCATTGCCCGACGTGGCAGATCCCTTGCCTGAGCCTTGTTTACCACTGCGAGTGCCGTTGGCTGCTACATAAGCCGTGAGGGTCTCCAGCAGCTGTGAGGCTGATCCAAAGCGGACATGCTCCTCAGTTTCAGCCGCCTCGGAGAACAAGGACAGAGCTCCGCTGCGCTTACTGCAGGAGTCGCAGCACAGTTTGTTGTAGCCTGGAATAGAGCAGTATCGTGCTAGGACCTCCATTTGGCAGAAGATTGATTTGTCCCCATTACATGGCTCATCTGAAAGTTGAAGAGCATACAGTGTGAGTTCAGCGCTCGTCACAGCGCTGGAATGTGAGAAGTGGTGAGAGGTGGAATTAGACAGAGATAAAAAAAGGATGGATGGAAGTGGACGTACTACAGCACCGAGGCATTGCTTTTAATTACTGACTGACGGCTATGTGTGTGTAACACATTTCAGCCACAGCCTGCTCAGCAGAATGATGTTCATTTTGCAGAAGCTTGCTTGAACGAGAGCTGTGACCCAGTTGGTTTTGAGTTGGCCTCAGTTTGTTTAATGTTAGCCTGAGAGGGTCTCTTTATAGCCGTTTCCAGAATCCTCACAGACTCTTCTAACCATCTGCATAAAAAATATCTGATGCACAAACAAATAGATTTTTAACCTGTTTTTAAAAAAGGTTAAAAATCTTTTTAAAATCTGTTTGACTCAAATGTAACGTTAACAGATGAGGACTAGCTTTGAGTATGTAACCACAGGAGCTTTTTACAGTGCCAAAAACTTTAATAAACTGAAAACAGTGCTCGGACAGTTTGAAGAAGATCATGGAAAACAGAAAAAAAAGCAGTAATAAGTCCGATTACTTCCATATATTTTGCTTTCTCTTTGAAAAGTTTAATTAGCAACAGCACGACATGATCCAATAAAACACTGGTGAACATTTGAATAGGTACCTTTATTTCTTGTGCAATAACTGCAAAGAAAGTTTATGATGTATATACTGTATACTTAATAAAACAATTAGTAAGTAATACACAGTAATTCAGTGGTTTCTAAGCTTTCACTAACAGTGTGTCTGCCTTCTTTATACTCCACACGAGCCTGAGCCTGCCCTGAGAGTAAAACATATTGTAACATCCTCCTGAGATTCAGCTGTTTGCCCATTTGATCCTCATTTCAATTGTTTCAAAGTCGTGCTTCTCTTTGAATTCACATTAATCATAATTCTCTGCACATTCATTATGACTTATTGATCGAGAAGCTCTTTAGAGATATTGTACTGCAGCTGCATGCACTGTACATCAATATTAGATGTACAGTATGCGCTTTTATGTACTCCCCTGCTTAAGAGAAAATGTGTGTTATTAGTATCTTCATCCTAGTTTATCCCCGTATCTTGGCTGCAAATATCAGCTTGGCACTGAAAGAGTTGATGGCACATGCTGACGGAGAAAATGAATGCTAGGAAAGATGCTGAGAAGAATGATGTGAGCTGTTAGAACAATACTGAGTGACTCAGATTAACTGTGGCCAGAAGCAGTGATTACAGGACAATAGCACATTTTATTTCCTTTCATTATTCAATAATGTCAGACATCATCAGCAGGTAATCTGGGTGAGACAGAGAGTGGAACAGGAAGACAAGCAATAAACAACAAACTTGTCTCCAAGTGAGGAAGGATGTGTTTACTCTGGTGGTAAAACCCTTGAAACATTCATCTCTGATATGCTGAAGTAGCACAGATAAAGTGTCGGTTACACACGGATATCCCTCTCAAATTTGCTAACGTTAGCTAAGATTAGCCTCTATGAGCTACTGGTATATTGAACTAAAGCTTATGACACTGAATTTTCATTTGTAAAAGGAAGCTTTTAATATTTCTTCTATCAGAGGTTACTGCTTAAAGCTTAGTGACTCCAGACTTTGAATATTTCAGTCCGTTCACTACAAATCAAGCAGACAACACTGCTGAATATCCTACGACCTGTAGCTGGTGAAGTGTAATGTATTTTTCTTCTGTGACAACAACTGGCAGACACTTGAAACTTGCTTGAGATGGACCATCTGTATTATTTTTGTGGGAGTTTTGCTGCAACATTGTTGTGAGGCCAGTGCATGAACTGCATCTACCACCCACCCATGGAACATTAGAACAAATCAATGTAGGTGAAACCTGCAAAAATTGCTTCAATTGGATATTTGTGAAACACAGCGACAAGTTAAGTAGTTTGTATTATGTCTAGAAGACCTGTAGAATGAATGGCATGCCTGATTATTACTGGCTTTTAATCTGAAGGAGGCCAAATGTGTTAACCGTACAAATGTTACTGTAAAAAGAAACTGCAGCCGTATGAGCGTTTGCTTCGAATAGGCGTTCATTTTCCTTCAGTTCTTAATAAATGACGTGCTTACCATGGCAGGGTCCAGGTCTGCACGGCCTCACGCTCTCTGGTTTTTCTCCATTGCACTGATCTCCAATCCGGCAAGTGACCATACGCCTCTCCATACCCTCTCCACAGGTCACAGAGCACTGAGGAGCAGAGCAAACAGCAACTCACTCACATACAGCGAATATAAAGAGGTACAACGCTTCAGCATAATGATGAGCCATTTGGTGGTGGTTAGAAATAGAAAAAGATTAGCCCAAACCTTGAATAAAGTAGGCGTTTGTGTTGTGTAAATCAGTGGATGAATGTAACCGAAGCAGCAAACAAACCATTAATCTTTGGTGGATCTATCTTGAAATGACCCTGGCCGGCTGTTTTTAGACTTGTTTTAGACCTCCTGCTGATGTGAATGTCAGTGCCAGGGAGACAATTAGTCTGAAATCTGAAGTTTACTCCTGAGTGATTCCACACTGAGAGCTGTAGCCCACATGTTCTCAGTGAAAACTTCAAATAAACAGCGATTCAAGCTGAGCTGAAACTCTAGAAGTAAAGAGAACGATCATTTTATGATCCGTACATTGTTAGGAATAAATAAAAATACTGTTATTACACTACTACTATCACTGAGTGCTCAAATATGCATACATACATACATATAAATAGCTATAATCCAATAAGGAGATAGACTGTGTTATCAAAAATCTGAGCCCATCTCGCATAAATTAACTGCTGACATGAAGACTTGCATCTTATTAGCTGTTATCTGTGCTCCACCGCTCAGCTGGACACCTGGTTTATTGGATTTTTTCATGGCTTTAAAGGTCTCATTTGGTAAAATGAAGGAACCGATGAGACGTGGCACTGATTTAAATTATACATCGCAGATGCCTCATGCTTTACTTTTGTACATGACTGATTGTATCTTACACATTAAACCTGCTGCTGCATCAACCCAAATCTAAAATGCTGGTGGCAAGAAAGCTGACTTTAGCTTATTGGAAACAAGATGATATTAGAAATAAAATCAGATATGTGAGCAAATGTTCCACACGCAAATGTGATCAGCTGCACAAACTGTAAAGACAGAAATTCAAATAGATCATGTGGTTACTGAACCTCTGACCAGGCTCCGGTCCTCCACTGAGCAGGACACGGGACTCTGTTGCACGGCCTCCGGGTCTCTGGCTTCTCGCCGCTACAGTATTTGCTGTGGACAGAGCGGTTGGTGCCGTCGTGGAGCAACTGCACGCAGCGAACGGTCCGGATCTGAAAGCCCAGGCTGCTGCAGGTTTTGGTGCAATACTCCCATTCCTCTGAGACCCATCTAAACACATAAACACGGGGAGATTACTGAGGATACACAGGAAGTGTAGTGGATAACAAAGAGGTACACGTGCAAGAAAAAAAGAATGGTGGAAGAAATATTCAGATCTTTATTTATTTATATAATTTATATTTATCGTATTCAGACACCTTCACTTTTTGCACACTTTCATTTTAAAAGGATAAAACTGCCATTTTAGAACTGCTTTGTAGACACATTTTTAACAGCAATTACAGCTTTGAGTCTTCTTGGCTAAGTCTCTACAAGTTGATCCCATTCTTCCTGACAGATCCTCTCAGGCTCCGTCAGATTAGATGGGGAGCGTCTGAACTGCCATCTTCGGGTCTCTCCACATCTGTTCTATGGAGTTTAAATCTGAGCTTTGTTTTGGCCACTCGAGGACAGTCAGCGACTCGTCCTAAAGCCACTCCAGCGTTTTCTTGGCTGTATGATTCAGGTCATTGTCTTTCTGACAGGTTTTCTTTATGGATCTCTGTATTTGACTGCATTCATTCTTCCCTCAATTCTAACCAGTCTCCCTGTCCCTGCTGCTGAGAGCCCCCCCCCCCGCCTGTTGTGAGGGTATTAACCAGGTGATGAGTTGTGCCTGGTGTTTGTTAGACATAGTGTTTAGAGCTTTGCCGAAAGGGTTCAGGTTTTGTCTCAAATACGGGACTTAATGTTGTAAATGCACTTGGTTTCTTTCCACTGCTGATGATGAATCTGTGGTGAAAAAAGGGGAGAAGGGACTGCGAAGTTTTGGCTTGACTTAGAGATTTATACATTTTTAATAATTTCATGAATATTACAGCCACCATCAACTTGGTGCTTGAAGGAATTGTTTACCCTGATTCGAACATTAAGAGCTTTGCAATCAAAGTGACAAGATAAATAGCTTAATAATGTTGGTGATTGGAGCAGTCTCTGAGCAGGTGTACTGGCTACTGCCAGAAAACAGACATTATTATACTCATACAACAACAGCAACCACAACAACTAATACAGTTTTTATCTCTAACTTTTTAATGTGTGGCAGCAAAATGCTTTTTCAAGCTTGTGGAGTTTTTGACCTCTGGTGGCAGGGTACTGTTTGTAGGATTATTTTAGCAGCATGTGGCCAAGGCCACACATGTAGGCCCAATAAACATTTCTTTACAGTGTAAAGAGTGGTGCAAGTGGTAATAGTTGTTGGTGGTAAGGTGCTGTAAAAAATAACAGTGTCCGGTGAATAAAAGAGAGAAAAAACAGCAAGCTGAAGCTCTTATCACATTATTGAAGGATAAGGTTCTCATTTCTAGTACTTTCATATTGTGTAAAACTCTGGGATGTTTATTTTAAAGCAGACACAACTGAAAGAGATGCGTGTCTGGCTCTGTAGCAGCACAGAATCCAGTTCAACAGCGGGCATGAATCGCTCTGAACACATCATTCACTGATTTTGGAGGGAAAATGAGTTTTCACTTACTTTCACTACAGACCCTCTCAGTACAGTTAATTGGCCCAAAGGGACTCCACATGCGTGTGCGTGTGTGTGAGACTGTATTAATATTTAACAAAGGATAGTGAAATGATGGTTAGATAATGGAAAAGTCTTTGAATACAGGACATAATACAGTATATGGCCATGAGATGTGTTTTTAATGACTTAATTTACCCAAATTACAAAAACGTGTTCTTGTTTTAAACCTTGGCATTAGTGATATCTAGTCATACAGATAGTTGATGTTTTGAAGTCTCAGGCACTGAACCCACTGACCCACTATAAGGCCACTACCCAGCTATAATTCTTCATTATAGATTTTCTGTGAACATGTTGTCAGGTTAATTAAGTTGCTACACAAGACAAATATACATTTATTACACTCGTATGCCTGTAACTCAGTTACACAGCATATGTATAAGTTTCTTGTACAATTTCTGACTTTCACAGTAACTTCGCTCAAACTAAATGTGAAAATATTCCCATTTTATTGCTCTTTTTCCGGCACACTGTCCCAAATTTCCTCCTCGGTATTTCTTATCTCCTCTGTCCCAGTGTTCCTAAGTTTGACTGAAATCTCTGTCCTCTTCCTGAACTAATGCAAGCAGAGAAGTCAAGTTATGAAACAAGGTAGGGAGTCTAGGAATGATAAAAAATAAAATATGGCCAGCTATTGAGGGAATTCGCTTTTCTTTTCAAAGGTCTGCCCTCACATTGACCAACTCTGATATCAAAGAGTTCAAGAATAATGACCAAAAAAACCCACTAGAAAGCACTGAGAGAGCACATTCATCCACCAAGGCAGCATAACTCTCTATATCTTTCATTTTATTTCAATAACAGAAAATGTTTAAGGATCATCAAAATTCTTACATATGATCCCGAAATGGACATGAAAGTCTCTAACAAATTTCCTGGAAATCCACCTCGTAGTTGTCGAGACATTTCATTCAAAATCCAAAAAAGGTGGCACCACAGGAAAAGCCAGTCATTGTGTGGAAACCATAGGCATTTCTAAATTTGGACTAAGTTCAGCGGCGGAGTCCAGACTCCCCAGGACAGGAGGACGATCTGCATTCGGAACAGCAGCGTTCGTACTGACACCAGCAACTCAGTTCAGCTCTGGTGATTACACTTCAACACAACTGCGCCTGACTTAGTGGGACAAAATAATCTCAACTACACAAACACACTTTTTTGGGGGGGGGGGGGGCTGTAGGATTCAGCCACTGGGGACCATGAATGTCATCCAATAGTTCCTGTAAATATAACCTGGAGTCATGCTAAAAGGCAAGAGAGTCTCATGAACACTGTTTTTCCTACACTGTGTTAAAAAAAAAAAAAAAAAAAAAAAAAAACTAAAAAGGCTAAAACACAGACAGTCCCACCCCTGAGATGTTTACTTTATTTGTACAAATGGAGTTCTGCTGTGAGCTACACTCACATCTCCACCCCACGGAGCACTCAATCAGAACTTAAGACAGAAATACAGATTCCTTAAGAGCAGAGAGTGAATGTTTCATCGAGCACCAGATCTCAGCAGCTTTAGATCTCTGCTGTCTTGTTTCTTTGGTATAAAGCTGAACAGAACGGCTGGCAGGCAAACATTATCTAACTGTGTGAGGTCCTCAGCGTGCTGTGTTGCATCATCTCTGAGTGTTGAAGCTGGCTGGTAAACCTTAAAAAGCCGCCTGGTGCGGCTCTGAGATTTGGACGGATGGTTTCGGCTGCGTATTTCTGAGGCCAGCTGCTGTTAAACTTCCCCCTCATCTTGCTGTTTTACAGCCTCCAACACTAATCAGCTTATACACATCCTTCTCCTCTTTCAAACCATTTCTTTCACCTGCGGGTCTTTTCTGCCACGACCCTGCATTCATACTCCATCACCTCAGCCGTCACGTTCATCTCCTCAGAATTTCCCTTCACTTTCACATCCCTGCTACTGTTAAGAGCTGTCATCGTTTTAAAAAATGATTTGGCTGAATTTAAAAATGAATGTTATGATGGATCTCCTGTGACACAACTCGATGCTCTTCTAACAAGTCACACTGAGAGGATGTATTGATAAAAATGGAGACCTGTCCCGGAGCTTGGCACAGGAGACTCTAGACTTCACAGAGTACAATCATCCCTGTGTAAGCCCCTGCAGAGATTTACTGACTTTGTCTCTGTCTCTGAGGGTTTGACGCCATCTTGGACTGAAATTAAGAGTTAAAACAAACACTAAGAGTCAAGTATAACTTCAGATTAAAGCTGCTGCTCAAATGAAGTGAAGAACAAGGGAATAGCTGCTGTAATCTGTGGTAAAGATGTGAAGCTTTTTATAGTTTTTGCCAGATGCGTTCAAAATAAAGGTGAAACTTAACACTGGATACAGTTATAGTAATAACGGTTTCTCTGAGACCAATCCTGGTGTTCAGAAATCTGCACGATGCTCCACCAAAAATGCTCCACCTGATTTATTATGTTCAATTTATTCCAAATTTGAGCAACAAACAACAGAAATATTCAGAGTCTACCAGGAATTGAATGTAATCAGGGTGGGAAAACTGCTGAAGCAGCACTTACATTATCACGGGAGACCAAAAGTCTCCACTAAAATCCCAACTAACGAAACGCTTTGAGGGTCAGCAGCTCTTCAGGGCAACAAGATCAACATTCATATTCAGCACCAGGCAATATATGTGCATAATCTTCTGAGTTTGTTATTTTAATGATAAAAGTGCCGAAAGGCTCAAGCAACTTTTCTACGTGATGATTAATTTACTTGTCAGTGAAAATGATGATTAAAGCCTGACGTCTGAGCAATAATCAGTCACTCTTGTTCTGATTTCCTCTGGAAAAGCACAGCTGTTAGCAGCTAAGTTGTTAGCCCCAACTTCCAACAAATAAGAAAAACCACTTCCCTGTTCAACATGATACCATTTTTATGAGCTTCTTGGACTTGGAAATGATGACTGGAGCAATAATATGAGCTACTTTACTTCATTGTACGTCAGTATAGTGGCAAAGGGAGAAAATAACTGCCCGTCTCAGGGCTGTGTATGTAAATTGCCTGCTTAACACTGGAGGGCCTGTTTGTTTAGTATGTACGTGTGGACAGTGTGTATGAGTCAAGATATTCTGGCCTCTGCTGCTTTAATTCAACCGCTTTAAGAGAAATTTTAAACCCGCACCTCTGAATCAAAATACTCAAAATCAGTCCTGCTGATTGGCTGATGGCAGCCATTCTGGGAATTTTAAGGCTTTGTGTAAGGATGAATTGTGCAAGACTGCGTTGGAAAAATGAGTCAGACCTGCAGCCGCTGAATTATGACCCTTTAAAGTTATCAGTCTGTTCATATTTCATAGCTTCTCAACTGATTTTCCAGAAAATTTACTGTGTCATGATCCATGACAATATTGCAATATAATGACACATGCAGTGACTGAGGATTTTATCCATAATGCCTCACTCTCTTTAGGCGATAGATCTGTAAAGAGCCAATAATAAGTTTCTGTGCTTAAAGAGTTAGGAGCCAAAACATAAAAAGCTTGGACAATAGAAAATAGAAGTGAAGAGACGTCCTCCATACCACACCTTAATATAACAGAAGAGATTTTGGGGTGTTAAATCCTTATTTTCACTCCGTTCCCAAGCAGCTAATTTAAATTAAACTCATGCTGACACAGGCTGACACTTTGACATTTTGCCTTTACAGACTGCAGCTCAGTCCCAGTCTGAATCTAATCAACACTTGGGGATTTGGGAGGTCTGTACTCACTGAGGCTGTGTGCAGTCCTGAAGGTTGCACATTCTGCGGATGGGCTTTGGCTTCTTGCTGGCGTCGCAGTAGCCGCGATGGACCATCTTGGTGTCGCCTTTCTTTCGACACCCGTACTTGGTGTACTGAAACCCTGAGAAAGTGGTGAAGGGTTTTCATCATTTAACATTTTATAATGACCACACAAAATTTATATTTAAAAAATATTCCCATCATATATCTTCATCTCACAGGCACCTGAAACAAAATGCTCCCACTAACACAGCTCACTGTAATTTTTATTCTGATTTATTTTTACACAGGTCTCATCTCTGTCAAAATGTCTACGAAAACACATGATGGTAAGGATGTGCTTGAGGAACTCAGGTCGCTGCCCATGACATTGCTCATAGAGGGATATCAAATGATTATAGGCAAAACACAAATAGCTTGCTAATGCTGCAGCAAGTCAAAGCAAATCTATCTATCAAAGCACCACTATTCTACTGGAGCTGGTTAGAATCCTAGCATATGTCAGAATTATGTTAGGATATTAACATAATAAGACACACACTGTGCTTTTTTAATCTAAAGAAATCCTGCCACATCTCTTTAATAAACTACATTTGTAAAGATGTAAATTTCAAAAGAATCAGCCTCAGCTTGAGGAGGCAGGAAACAAAGGGGGATAAAAACGTAATCAAAATAAATCCATCCTGCACGAATGCAGGGATCTTTGAGTGTGAAACTGAAGCCTCTATACTTTCAGTGGGAGTACGGCGTGTAAAATTCAAATAATTACATTTAAAGATGTAAAAAGTAATTATCATTCATCTCTATTCTTCTTTAATGTGATGGTAATTTATCCATTACCTCCGGCACAAGGTTTGGAACACGGAGACCAGCTCTTCAGAGCCCACTCATACGTGTCCTCCTGGATAACGTTGTTGTTGTTAACGGGCACTGAATCTTCATGGATGATGTACTTGTACATTAAAGTAGACCGCGTTTCATTGTCCTTGGGTATAATCTGAAAACCATGGGAGAAAAAAAAACACAAAACAGTACCATTATATCATCAGCCTCTGTGTAACATGTTTACAATGAAGTACTCAAAGTGTAAATTTATGTGAATAGATGCATTGTGTTTAATGTCAAGGGACATTACAGCTCAAGGTTCAGTGGCAACTATGAGAGTACTGAGGGGAAACTGGTTGAAGACAAAAGTAGAATTCATGCACAAGATGAGACTGAACGCACCACGACAGCGACTATGGAAACATATTCTTCCTGATCTTGTCTGCAGTTTCTGACATTGTCTCTGGAGCAAATCTGGAATATGTCTCAGATGTGTAAGTGGATTAGGGAATTCAATTCTAAATGACAGACACTGGCAGAATTAAAATAACAGAAGTCGGTGTGGCTATTAGGTTTGAGGGATTAACACAGGTACAGATTAGACAGATACAGATTACATAACTGCCAATATAGGCATGTAGTATACAAGTTTGTCAAGGTCATTAGTTGAATGAATTTTATGCACATTTTTAATTTTATAATGAAAAAACTTCAGCGGAAACACTGAAAACATCTTGAAACATTGCAAAGAAAGTTCTCATGCTTGGTTGAGCCGTAAAAAAATCATATAAATCATCATGTACATGAAGCATGTCACTTAAATGTGACTGTAAACAAACATAAATGCCATATTTCCATTATTTTTTCTACATGGTTTTTCATTGTTTGAGTTTGAGAGATGCTCTTTTAATTATGACATCTCGGTCATCTTCTCATATCAATTAACGTTTAATGGCACTCGAATGGAAAATTAGGACCACCAGCTGTTTATCTCCACAAACCCATTCCTAATATTTGCATTAGCATTAGTGGATGAAAACACACGTTCATTTGCATTTTTTTTTTGTTGACTTAAATATATCGGGTGTTATTGATACATTGATTTAATTTAATCTATTATCTGAAGTTTGTGGATCGATTTCCTGTGAACTCTGTTTAAAACTCTGTTTACTATGACATTTTTTTTGAAAATATGTTTTTATAGCATCATTTAATTAACTGATTGAATGTAATCAAACATCAAATTCAACAGTCGACAAGACTCATTAAATACCAATGTTGAGTTAGGTCATTTATGAACAAAAAGCCGTGAGTACAGCACAGTGAATGCATGTCTCATCTCATGAATATAACATTCGATGGAATTTTTGGATAACGAATCTGCTTTGTAACAATTTGCTTTTACCCTCCACTTGCTGCCAAATTGAGTATGAATAATTATCTGAACGATTCACCAATGTCGCCCAAAACCCATTTACAAGCTTTTTATCTGAAGTGTTTTCTGAAACAAGATTACTCCTCTGTGTTTTTGAAACTACCGGGAAAGATTAGCGAACTTCTTCCCTCCTTCTTCTCTCATAAGATTGCTTTTCAAAAAAGCCATGTCCGTTGGAAAACTGTAAATTAACTTTTGTCAGATGTGCTGTTCTCTTCAGAGCGTCTGAAACAAAATGTCTGTCCATGTAATTATTTCCCTGTCAGAATATGCACTTCAGCTCGCACATGAATGGCAATTTACTGATGTGACGTGTGAGAAACCAGAGCTGCCGCCCCTGCAGGAAAAGCAATAACGGGTAATGAGCAGGATAAAAAGGTGAAACTGTGTGTTTGTGTGGGCCTGAGTGAAAGCGTGCTGGTTTAACAAACCTTTAATAAAAGTGAATGAGTATTTAAGACATTAATAAATGATGACATAATGTCTCATGCCCTGTATGTAAGGCATGAAAGGCAGAAATGAGGCCACTAAACAGAAACAAGACAAAAAAAAATAATGATCCTATTCAGGCTCCTTTTTGTTTCTATTCAGGCTCCTTTTTGTTTCTATTCAGGCTCCTTTTTGTTTCTATTCAGGCTCCTTTTTGTTTCTATTCAGGCTCCTTGTTTTGCTTTCCTTTGTTTCTTTGTACACATGATAGCTCTGTGATAAATGCATGTAATGTAAGAATGGTCTGAAAAAGGCGAGCAAAGGGTGCAATTAATCTCTCTGTGCATTTAACCTTGCACTACTATAGCCTTTATGTTAATGTGAAGCCATTCATTTCATACTTGTTGCTGTGCCAAACAAAGAAACATCACCTGGTGTGACCTAGTAAGACTGAAGCATGAATTTATACTTAAAAGCAACTCTGGCACCAACACGTCAAATTACCAGTGAGGTGCATGTGTGGAAGGAGCTTATGCAGGACCAAAATGACCTCATGTGAAACACACAGAAGCAATCTCACTATTGTTAGAACTACTTCAACCACTAATATGATTGGTTTTGGTTTTCTTACTCCTCTATCATGTCTAACAATGCAGATTTTTCATTATATCCGAGCCTTGGATTGCTCCTGGTGACTGCACTCCCCTCACAGAGTCATGATGCCCTTAATCTTCCTTTTCCACCACTCCAGGTGGAGATGGCCACGTCTTGTGGTTATGCAGATAAAGTTTAGGGGCTCGCCAGTCAGATGTGGTTATTTCTCCTTTCTTACGACCAAGAAAAGGACAGATGAACACACACACACACACACACACTGAAGCCCTGACCTTTGTCAGAAGACTGATGTCTGCTGATTAGATTCTGGTCAAAGAGATGTATTAAGATGTATTAAGCAATGTATTAAGTCTTAATCCAAGAGTCCTCTATTAAAGACTTGTCCCCCGCACGGCAGGCTCCCCAGCAGGACATGAAGTGTTCCTTTTTTTAAATCAATGCCAGAACTGCGGCTATCAGCCAACATGTTTCCACACTGTGTAGAGAACCTGATTTTGTTTTCTGTGTAATACAAATTACACAAAAATAAATACAAAATAAATAACTATACTTATATAAAATAGTTTGACTATTTGGGAAATAGGCTTATTGGTGTTCTTATCGAGTGTGAGATGAGAAGATTGACACCCCCTAAGCACAGAGCTGCTTCCCATCTTTATGCCTCCTGGCTCAAGCTCCGTGCTTAACGCAGAGGGTGGTATCAGTCTTTCACATTAAAAAAAAAAAAAAAAAAAAAGCAAATCAGCATATTTGCCAAAATGCCAAACTGTTCCTTTAAAAAAAAGGAGAAAGTGAGTCTATTGAACAAATTGTTTGTTCATTGTGTCATTGAAGTGTGCAGGCGGTCGGGCGGGCGGAGTGCCAGAGAGTCTCCACTGAGCATGTCATGTTGGCCACGAAGCGTGAACAACTCCTTCAGCATGAGCACACTTCATCACAGTGGAAAAGAAGAGAATGAATCCACTGCTTGTAAAACATCCAAAGACCTATTCAGACTTGTTTGAGTTTCAGGGGGTTGATTCTAACGTTTTGGCCTCTGACAGCTGCTCTCCGCTTACCTCCATTTCCTCCTCTAGTTTTATACAAGCCATCGTTCAGTCGTTTTTTTTTTTGTTTGGTTCAACAAATTTGTCACAGAAATAAATGGCTGATTAATCAACAAAAATGAAAATAATTATTAGTTGTGCCACTTAGTTTGTTCATACTTATCAAAGCCTCCTACTCGGGCACCCCACACTCCTGTGGTGCTTCCCCAGGATCTACACTGAGGAAACATGTATGTCCATAGAAAGCCCAGTGTTACAGGTGAGATCCTTACACAATTTCTCTTGCCCTCCCATCACTGGCACCTTTCATTATCTTATGTCTGTCTCCTTTAGAAAAATATGAGGCTGCAATCTTGGTGTAGTTTTAGTTTCAGACGTGTCATTAGAAGCTCAGGTAACTGAAGCGGTGTAATCATGTTTTATTCAACTAAGATACGTAACTGAGGTCAAGTCTTTTATTTCACTGGTCGACCTGGAGAAGGTCGTGCTTTGATCTCTGCCAGGTTTGATTGATGCAACTTGCAGTAACTCACTCAGGCCTCAGCAGGAGAAATACCTGGTCCAGGTTCAGAAAGTTGCTGGCAGACAGAGCTAACACGCTCCGAGAGAAGTGACCGTATTACCCCAAATCTTCAAACATTTCCCAAATCTAACTCTGCTGTCCTGGCCCGTCAGTTTTTCACCTTCGTCCATCCTCTTTTAAATCCCTCCGTAAAATTTCGATTTTAATCTTTTGACATGCACTCGTTTTATAAGTTATAAGTTACTTACATCATTAATTATTTTAGGTTTTAACCATCTTCTACTGCTTTTTCAAGAAAAACAACGTAAGTTGTAAAAAGTAAATAATTACTATTTCATTGGTTAATTAATGAGTTCATTAATTAAAATCTAACAGATAGGAACAGAAAATTAATGAAAAGAATGGAAGCTGCTAGGATTGAGCTGGATAGCCTGCTGCTTTTATACAGTTCTCATTGTCATGCAAATCGCCTTTTAGATGAATTCAAATATAAGCTTTAATAGAGAAGGAGGTATAATCACCAGAACCACGACGGGGTCATGCAGAGGTCCGTCGGTGTGCAGCGTCTCCACGTCGTCCTCGATGATGTAGTGCCACTCCACGCCCAAGTCAATGAAGCTCCTGGACTTGACCTCCTCTCCTTTTCCGTTGAGAATGTAATGCCCCGTGGCCTGGTTCTTGATTGCTGCAATCAGTCGTTTGTTATGAGCCACTGACAAAGTTAAAACATCTTTACTCCATCAATTACCAAAAATCTGAATTACTCACTGAGGAAAAAGCTCAAATTGGGTGGGTGATTCATAGAAATCTCTAACTCCTGGCACTCGCTTAGAACGCCTGAACACTACGATCTCAACTGATTCATTCTCTGATTTACAAAAAACAAGCTGCCAAAATTCTGATAAAATAAACCTGTAAGAGGCTGAGATGAAAACGGGGCCGCTCATCAGCTCCTTTAAATACACCTGATTCTTTTTACTGTACATGCATCCAAAGGCTACAGATCATTAACTCTGGTGCTCCAGTCTTACACTTGCTCCTGCATTATGCTGAGTGACAGCAAGGAAACAGCAGCTGAAATCCCAGCCCACATTCAGACAATTTATTTACAACTTTTCACATTTATATAACTGTTCTAGTCTTTTTGTTCTGTTTGTGCTCAGTTCTGTTCTTTCCATTACAGAAACACCATGACTGCTAAAATAAAAGTCTGATGGTGCAATAAAAAAACTAAATTGCTGAATTATATTTTGAGATTTGTTTATTGTCACCGATGTTGCTCATTTTTAGTTTGTCAGGGGGTTCGCTGACATTACCTCTACATAATCATCTTTCTCTAAACTGAAAGCGAGTTTCTGTTTGATTTGTTTTGTCTGCTTTCTTCATAATGTGGACATGTTTTTGGTGTCAGGTCTTTCTTGGATCGTCCTCAAATGATCGACTTGATTTTGGAACACCTGTCCTGGTCGGGATAAATGTCAGAAAGTTTAGAGTTTTATCTTCTCTCGGAGAAAGCTGTTTTCCAAAACATTAATCTTCATAAGTTTAAATAAAAGCATCATTATCATTTAATGGTTCAGCATTAAACTATTAAATACAACTCAACTAAAGACCAGCTTATAGAAAATATTGTAATCACCCCTACTGCTGCTAGTAAGTTCTAACTGTTACAGATTTTTATTTTTATTTTTTAAATATAAGTTGGAGAAATAGCTTTGGAAATATGTCCACTAACTATTTAGTCTGACAGCTGCATCATGGTCTCTGATACGAGAGACAGTGTGTCATCACTAACAATGACTTATATCGCTTTTTATCACCGGCTGTATCAAACCATTAAAAGACTTGGAGCACAAGAGAGAACGATCTGAAAAGGTCAGGTGATCTAATGAAGCAATGTCTCAAAATAGCCCCGTCATGTTCCCATAGCACCTGTGCTCTAACTTCAGCTTTTAGATTCAAACCTGTGTCTGGCTCTGAGGACACGAAGAGTAAATTCTGATAACTTATTTGGCCAATGCTGCTACTGTAAATATGAAATACTGAGGCACTGACAGGAATGCAGAACGAACAGCGGGAAACTAAGTAATTATTAGTCCTTGAAATTAGAGCAAGTGAGAAAGTCTTTTCCGCAGTGATCCATCAGCACATGTCATTTCACAGATAATGACAGTGACAGCAGGGATGGATGCTGTTTACAAAACTACAGCAGTGGAAAATTCTGATGCTAAAATTGACAGCATAAGATGTTCACCTCTGTTTCACCTCTTCTTGTTTGTTTTTTTTTTTCTTATAGAACTTCAGGGCGTAGTCAAAATAAAGTCAATCACATCTTCCAGACATTTCCCCGTGATTGATGCTTCGTGATGACGATGACGGCAGCTCCGTCTGGCATCAGTTCTCTCCTGAAGCACAGAGCCACTGTTCCCTCCACCGTATCGTATTCACTCACACTCACACTGACCTCTCACTGGGCCCTTCAGCTTTGCACTAAAGCTGGAGAATTCTCCAGTCGAGAGGGCATGGTTATACTCTTCAGGAGTGCTATAGATAATCGCTATTATACAACAGCTGGCTCTGGCAATCTAATTTGATTGGAGGCATTTCACAACGGCCGAGACAGAGCACAACACGCTGCTTTAAAGGTGTTCTAATAACGTCAATGGCCAATGGAGCTACCAACATGGGCTGTGAGCTGCTTTCAGATTTGGTTAAGTCTTAATTAATGATATCAACAACGATTAGCTGTTCATGGAATTTAATGCAGAATTGGTATCAGCTAATAATGTTTTCAGAGGTGTTGTAAAAGACATCAGAAGCAGTCCAGGAGAGACACTGTCCTGCTGACAGAGGCGTCAGATCAGAAAAATGATTCTGTGGTTTCTTCTGCAGGAAATGGACTAATTACATATCTTGTCATTTAATAGAATCAGGAATCACATTTCTGCTATAGAATGTCAACATATTCTTTCTGAATATGCACCATTTATTTTCAGCAGTTAGCCAATTCTTATACGGTGACCCTTTAAATGCAATATATAGTCCGTGACAAATGCATGATTTACCTCAGTTTGAGTAACATCTGATAAAAACTACAGTGCCTGGTTGTGTCAGGAAGTCACTGAGCCTCTTTATAAAAAAAAAGAAACTACACTGTGTATTTGTGAGTGTTTTTTAAACATTTATGTCTTCGTTGGGAACCAATGGGTTTGATTTTAGTGACACAGACAGAAGAGGGACTAACACTCTGCCGGTTTTGGGCTTTTCATAATAGTTTTTGACACTGAATATTTTATGCTTCTACAAAGCCGACCTCCCAGACCTGCTGTAGCTGAGGTGCAGGAATCTCCCTTGATGAAGAGACTATTGCTACATTACCGGGGAGCAGGAGCTGAGCTTTATAAAACAACTAAAGTTAATGTGCATCGACCTTTTGCGGTTCAAAGAAGTTGATGAGGCTGCTTCTGAAAGGTCAGGCTTTTGTCAAACACTAGAAAGTCAATTTAAGGGTAAGGTTTACTCTTATCATAATTGGTTTGCATGAAATTGAAAGCCTAACAAAAGTAGTTTGAACAGAAAACAAAAGTTACTGAGACCCGACAGTAAATGCGTCAGCAAAACCTGAAACTTGAATCAACATATTATAAATAAACATCTTTCCATTTTCTTTCTTTTTAAATCCTCCTCTCCTTTCACATATGAAATAAAAATCAGAGACTCTGCAGTACACGCCAATCCATCCTAGAATTACTTGCTTAAACGTATGTGATTAAGTCTCCCTGACTGATTGAAGCTTGAGCTGGAAAACTGCCTCCTGCCTGTCAGAGCTTATCAAAAAAATCCACAGTCAGCAGGAGGCAAATTAGGGGCAATGACCAATTATTCAGAGCCTCTGAAGGCATCGTTTTCATCCTAATCAGCGGGGGTCAACACCTTGTGACAAGGCTTTGAAATACATCTCACTGAACCTAATTTGGATTTATGCATATATGAAAAATGGAAAGTGACTAGTCTCTATACTTTGGCAGTAGATTAACAAATGTAGTGACAGAGTGGGAGAGCACAGCAGCTGCTCCCTCAGCTTTTTTATCAGATAATAATGCCAGAGCAGGAAATAAAAAGACAATCTCGATGGCTCGGCCCGGGGCAGACATACCGCCTTATTATCGCTCCTATGCATGCAAAGTAGAAAGTGACTGTTTCTGTTCTTACTGACGTGTTCAGTTTCAAAGCCCGCTGAGGCAAATCAGCGATTTCTATAAACGCCTGATTTTAATCACATAACAGTTACACTCAGAGAGGAGAAAAATATCTTCTTCTAATGTGTGACAGTGAAAGACAAACAGTCGGTGACGAGCTCAAGCTTTAGATTCTTTCCCATTATCTCATGTCTGTACATAGATGTCATCACGTGCATGTTTGAGACTCTTTTACAGGGACTTTTGTTTTAAATCATCAGCTGGGGATGTTTTCAACCAGCTCATAGAATATTAAGTAGCCTAACTACAGCAGATAAAAACGGCTCAGTTGGCAAAATCTGTGATCATTGAGTAGAAACATGAAACCGGCTGTTAGATATTTTTGTGTGAAATCTCAGACGCCATTGTTTAAAAAACATTCCCATACTTTCAAACTGTCAATCTGCATAATCAGTTATGTGCTGTGCCAGAACAGAAACAGGCAACAGTCAAGGCTTAGCGAACAGTCGGTCGGTCGGTCGGTCGGTCTGTCTGTCTGTCTGTCAGTCAGTCAGTCAGTCTCCTTTTTCTGTCAAAAACTGACTAAACAAACTGCGTTAGCTTTTGTTTTATCTGAAAACAGCCACTTGGGAATTTGTCGCAAAAAATGTTTAAAGGCTCATTCACTGAAACACTGGGGTTTAGATGAAGCAAAGCAAAGAAAAGAGTTTTTTGGCTACTTTCATAAAAGCTGTATGTGTGATTGTGTGTGTATTGTATGTTTTTACTTTTTACTCTTTTTTTTACAACCCCGTTATTTCAAGGATTTTTCTTGTTCTGTTAGATATGTAGGACTTTTCCCTACTTCTCCTCTCCTCCTACTTTTTGCTCAGGACAGGAGTGTCAGAAAAGTGACTTAAGCGGAAATGTTAATCTCACAGAGCTCTTTGAAAAACACACCGCCTCCGGCTGAGGAGATCGATGCTGACCTGTGGACCTCGTGAACGCTGAATAAATCATGCTTTCCCCGGGCCACTCGCAAAACAAGAAACAAAAAGATTAGCCACCTCTTTCATGCTTTCAATCATTCGTCTGACAAGTTCTTTATAGAGATCCAGATATTCTACGGTTTGTTTGCAGGGAATAAATAACTTCTGTCTACTTTTCTGACGTTTTGTTTTTCAAAACTTTCACATTCGTACTTTACATTTAGATGGATGCTGAGGTACTTTTTCCAAACTGAAGGTTTGATAAGTTGTATTTGTTCATTAAAAGCTGAATTAAGAAATATTTCTATATTAGCATGGGATCAACTGACTACTCGTGTAGTAACCCTGAATCTCTTGGGGCTTTGGACTGCTGTCCCGATTATATAGATTTCATATTTATCGATTAAATAAGACGGCTTCCCATGTAAGAGCTGACATTTTACCGACCAATCCAAGCACTAATGACCTCCTCGCTCCGAGGCCTCAGTCACGCTACTTCCTCTCCTGCTCTCAACAAAAAACAGACACAGTTCCTATGGCTGTTAGAGCTTTTTGAACATAAACATTTATCAGTATTGTGCATTTGCAAAAACCAGCCCGACTCCTCTGACTCTGTGCCACTGTTCAAAATGTTCCAGACGTGAATCCTGCAGAGGTTGTTCTGAAATATGAAGATACTGTATTTCATGCTGTTTTATTCCATGTTTCTCTTACTCTGCTTATGAAAAATGGTGCTAGACTATGACTGAATCCACCTCAGTGTAAATAAAAAAATAAAAATACACAGCAATTCTTTCAGTGGAGGGAGAACCCACTACTCTAGAAATCTCTCTTTAATAGATTAATGAATAATGAATGAGCAAAATGAAGACTCATTTTCTCAGCCTGGGAAGTGACAGGGAATAAATTATGTAAAGTCTGTAATCTATGATTTTACTGCGTATGTTCCCATTAGTCTTCCAGGAAGACATGGGGAAGCTGGTGACGAGCTATTTTTAGGGATCCCGTGTGTTCATACGTGCATACGTGTGTTCGTGTTATGAAGTCACACTTACCAAGAATTTGAGGGGAGGCCTCATGTTCTTGGATGATCACATGTCTAGCTCCAGGAGGAATGAGAAACATCTTAAGGTAACCTTTGCCAAGTTTGTAGCAGCGGAAGCAGAAGGGAGGGGTTAGGAAAGATAAGACAGAGACAGGTAAGTTGAGCAGGTACAGAAATAATCCGTTTGTTTGCAGAGGTGGACATCGCTCATGTTTCAGAAGTCTTTGTTCACTTTGCTCTACACAGAAGTTTGAAGAAGTTCGAGGAAAACAGAAAACGCTATGTCGGCCTTCCCCTCGCTGTAGAAGCCTGCAGGTAGACGTTTTATTGAAACAGGCCATAAAGGTTTATTCATATCCATCTGCTGTGTCATCAAAGGATTCCTGTAAAAATATATCCTTGTATGGCTATTACACAACTTATGATCATGAAAGGAAGTCTTCAAAGTGAACTGCAGCTACCTTCCTTTGTGTTCATATTGATTATGTGCAGTCAGGATGTGAATGAATAAGGGCCTTCGGCCATGTTTCAATAAGGCACAGGTAATAGTTTTTTTGGACTATAGGGCAGCAAAGTCTCCTTCTGTCAGGGATGTCCACCACTTACAAACCTTTTGTGACTCACCCAGTACATTTCTAGAGTCTTCTGTTTCATTTAAAAACACATTTCGAGCTCCTTTGGGCAAAGAAAAGGCTCCTCTGGTCTTCCCTTCAAAATGAGATGAATCAGTTAGTTAGTCTCACAGTTCGTCCCCTCCTCTCCATTTCACCGCCTCACTGTCCCTCTGCAAAAACATCACCTACAGCGGAGGCATATTTAATTAGCATAGCAGGGACCAGAAGGAACTAACACTGGATGAGTAGGCAACTGTTTTCGCTGGTAGGCTGAGACTTGCCAATCACCGTGGCTGAACGGCAGCGGTGTAATTACTCGCCCCGAGATTTGACAGGCAGGTCCAGCAGTCTGGGGCCTCCTGATGCAGATGTAGCGCCGGCGCTAAGGTGATTATAAATTCTACTGGCACACTGTTGCTGGGTCGCATGAGGTAGCAACAGGTGGCAGAGCGACAGATGCTGTTGCCACCGCTACTGCTAAAGACATAAACTGCAATCTAACAGTTGGAAAATGGCGAAAGATGCCCTCTCACTTCTGAGGCAGGCAATTTCAGAACCAGCAGAAATTGCAATCTGAGGTTTTTGTAGGCTGATAGAAAATGCAGCTCACAAACTACATGTATAAAAAGACCCTCTGAGTGTTGATGCGTGGGCTGAGCCGAGCATCAGTGTGCCAGTTTCGGTTCAATCAGTCAGCTGCTAGGTGGCCAACAACATCCTAGACTGCCTCCAAAAAATGTCTGCAGATTTGTTTCATGTGACACTTCAAAGTTAGTTTGTTAGGCAATCGAAGCAGCTGCTCGAGAGGCATTTACATGAAATGACCACAATTTCAAAAAAACAATTTCTTCCAGAGTTTCTGAGACTTGACTGTATAATGAGCCTATGACAGCTACTACAGTAGAGTCAGACCTAAACAGACACTTAATTAGTAACAAAGGAACAGAAGAAGCAGCAGCTTATTTCATTCATGTCTCTAGGTGTCTACAACGTTAGGCATCCATCTGCACTAGAAGCTGAACAGAAAACGGTAGGAAAGAGTCTGTGAGGGATTCAGTGGCGCTGGATACTTGCATATTGTGTTTTCCAACAAAGGGCTTTCTTTTTGGGCTCTCTTGCTTAACTGTTTCCCTGTTAAAAAAGGTGAGTGGTTAGATGAGAGTGAGATGTTAGAAAAAAAAATAAAGGAGGACTGATCACAGTTTTCAACAAAGTGCACTCTGCCACGGTTTGATGAAGCCATCATCATGTCCAGGCTCTAGAAACGCCCGTTTCCATTTTTCTCGGAAGCTCTCTCTCGACTTAATAAAATCACTTCCCTTAAATAAAAATTTAACGATAAATTATTCATGACAGTTGAGGCTGGAATCAGGAATGGATTTAAGAAGGCATCATGAAACCGTTGCGAGTAAATGTATTGTCATTCATTAAGATATGATTTTCATGCTGATGGTTAACGTGAAGACACATTTAAAAAAAAAAAATAATAAAATAGAAAATGAACCACTTACTCACACTCCAGCTTCATACTGCCTCACTCTGTGAGTTTTGTATTGGCAAGCAAAAGTGGACCAAGCTCTGTTTGCTATAACATAGTGCGTGTGTGTGTGTGTGTGTGTGTGTGTGTGTGTGTGCGCCCTGCTTGGCTGCAGAGAGGAGATAACCCGAGAGAAGTGGATTGAATTAAAGTTGGAATGAAGGGTTAGCATAAATTGTTAATAAACGTACAAATTTGATTTTAAAAAAAAAAAAGAACTACATTAATAAAGAAATTAAAGTCGGGCTTAATTAGTTCTCTGCTAATTAGTAAGGGTAATAATCCAAATGAACCCAACTGTTTGGAGTGACGGCTGTGACAGCTGTCAGATACTCAGCACACCTCCATGCCGCTCTGCACCCTCGCCGTAGACTCATTTATTAGCAGCGAATGCAAATTCGGCACGTGAGGGAATAGGAGTGACGCAGAGATCTGCAGGAGGCGGCTGCAATTTCAGAAACACTTTTGTGATCTCAGTACGACCCAACAGGGCTTCTTTCTTTTCCATTTCAAAAATACTCAATGCTATCATAACTTACGCATTTCCAAGGTCAAGGAGGAACCTTCCAGCTCACCTCAAAACCTGTTTAAAATGAGTCTGCACTGTGGAATGAGAACACAGCTGTAGTTTGAGAGCCCCGACCAGGAGAACACAGTACTGAGGCAGGAAATCACGCGCAGGCTTCCTCTTTCATTTACATTTGTTTGTCCTGGCTTTACTTCTGCAACAGCAGAGCTCATAAATGTAATATCATTACTGAGTCTCTGTCAAGCTGTTGTAATATTCACAGTTCATACAGTTTGTTATTTCACAAAATCACACACAAGTGTTTGTTGCATCCACCTCCTGCATCCTGCAAAGGCAGAGGAACGGTGTTAATGTCATTTTCTGAATTGTTGGCTGAGAAAGCTGATTTGCTGCAGTCAGGGTGAATGAGCTCATGGGGTTACGGTTGTATTTGCTCTCAGCTGTGTGAATGAACTGCAGAGTCAACTGCCGGCTCCCTCACTCTTTCTCATTTCAGGAAAATAAAGGTGCTGAGCTTCCTTATTTGAGTCCAGCTGCAAGCGTACGATGTGAGGTGTGGAATCTGTGTGTGTTGCTGTGACAGGCCACATTCAGTGCAGTTTATCACTGAATCAAAATTAGTACTCTACAAGAGGGGAAGTGTTTTTTTGTTGTTTTTTTAAGTCCACTTCAGTTTTAATGACTGTGAGTCAAAGCTAATCTTCATTTTCAGAAATCAGACTTTGTTAACTGGGCTGGTTTTCAGATGTTAAAAGGAAATCAAACGAGAGCCAGTAACATGCTCGGAAAATATTACCAGAATGTGTGAAAGGCCAAAATGAATACTGAAGTGTGGTGCCATGATCATTGCTTGAATCTGTTCTGCTAATCAAGATCTGTTTTTAAGCACTTGCCACTTTGCCTTTTTTAATCAGAGCTTAAAGGATTGCATGCTATTATTAAAGCTATAGAGGTGGAGAAAAACTGCACTCCACCCTTAATTTCCTCAAACTAGGTCCTTTCAAATTACAGGCCTATATTTTATGCAAATTCAAGATATTTACTACATTTATTACTCAGATTCTATGTGGAAAGTCACATGCAGAGGAAGCAGTGCCGGTTTCCTTGAAGTTAAAGTAATGGATGAGTAAGAAGTCACACAAAAGAGAATAACCATAGCCAAAAAGGTTTAAACGTCGATTCATCTGCAGACACTGTGTTCATGCTGGCCTCGGTGGATTCTTACCAGCTTTCTTTGGTGTTCTGGTGAAGGTTCCTTTGACGGTGCGGCAATGGGAGTTGTCCCCACCACAAACCCCACATTTGTCCTCAACTTTATCGGAGCCAATTTCTCTGTCACAGCCAACTTTCTGGAGATCAAAAAAACAAACAAACACACAGTAACATCCTCTCTCAGACACAGTAAGTGAATCTTTTTGTGACTTACGACTCTGGTTCAGTCTGTTTTGTTTGTGTGTCTCATATTTTGTCTCATAGCTCCGTTGGGGTGAGGCCACATTTCTGGGATTCTTCCGCTCAAAACAAATCTTTCTACTGTATTTGCTGATTTTCTAATACTCCAAAACTGTTTTTCACATGTCCTAAGAAAGGAAAATAAATTTCCCAATTTTGCTGTCAGGTTAAAGATTTGTTTTTTTAAACATGTTTTTTGGTATTGGTAAAATATTTGGCTAATCCCACCAAAATAATTTCCCTTTAGATGCCAAACTGTTTCTCTTAATAGCAGCCAGATTCTTGTAGATGTGTTATTTGACATAAACTGCTGTAACACTTGAATGCTTCATGAAATTGCAGCTAAGCTGAGATGAAAACAGGGCTGCAGCAAGGATGACATGTACCTACTTACGTTGCGGTACGCTGACACTCTAATTAATTTGTGCTGCTCAGGGGGGAAATCTGAGGACACGATGGACGTGATGGATCAAAGCAGCTTTATAAAGCTTCTCTTTTCTAAGATTCCTGTTCCTAAAACAGCTGTGAGCGAGCACGCTGGATCCAATTGAGGCAAGTTCAAAGCTGAACCTGATGCTGATCGTGCTGTTTACCAACATCGCACCGTGCGATTCAATGAAGTCCTTCAAAGCTTTTGAAACTCAAACAGCCTGTGCCCGTTAATGTGCATGATTACCTCATTCGGTTTTTAATATGTCTAGAATCGAGTAGCTTAAGCGAATCCTTACCACACATTCTCCACGCACGCAGATACTGTAGGCATCCTTGTAGGAGCATCGGGTCCCATCATGCACCAGCTGCTTCATGTATGCCACGTCCCCCGTCTCCTTTGACTGGCAGTACAAGTGGCACCTCTTGCTGGCTACAAGACAGATTATTAGATCCTTAAAAAATATTTAGGCCAGAATATGGAATGGGAGGAACATTATAATAAGAAACGACAAAGCACATTTAGTATTTCCTGCATTTGGAATAAAGAGAATGTGGATGAATCCCACTATTTTACTATTATTCCTTTGTGCACACACACCAATCTAAAGCGCTTGCATTAACAGTCTGAATTCACAAAAAAAAAAAGACCTTGTATAAAACCACATGGACTTTCTGTTGCGGCTTATTGTTAAATAGTGCCGCAGTCTTTAGAAAAGCTCTTTACTTTTCACAGAACAATGGGTTCCCTCTTTACCGTCTTGCCTCCCTGCATTCTCTCTGTGGGTTTTCTTACTTTTTTCTACATGAATGACTTTCAAAACTCAGACCAATTTAGCTGCAACAAGGGGCAAATAGCTCCATGGAGCGAAGCCAGATAAAAGCAATGTCTGATACAGAATAGAGATGGAAACAGGATATAGGTTCTGTATATCTGCACAGAAGTGGCCTGTCACCTTTGCTGAAAGGGCACATTTTGAGGTTGGATGACTTTGCATACTGGCACAGTGATGGGAGACCGAAGAAAAAGAAAGGAGAAGGCCAAAGGAAAAGAATACAAAACCTAAAAACAGAAAATAAAACCAGGCACAAAACATACTTGAAATGTCCCCTCTGCACAAAAATTCTTGATCAGTACACAGAAACGGTCTCAAACAGCTGGGAGCATCTCAGCACTGAATACACAACACATCTCTTTTGTTCTGGCTGTGAGAATCCAGATCCCTTGCCCTCGTCAGCTTTCACTATTCTTTTTTGGCATAGAAAAAAACACAACCAGCCACATGCTGGAACAAACAATCTGCTGACATTTTTCTGGCTTACAGTCGGGATGCTCGTAGGGCAGCCAATGATGTTTGGCATTTTGGAACTCAAAGTGGGAGTTGCGGAGCTGGCACTGCTGGGCTCGGAAATCTTCGAAGTGCTTGGGGCAGTCGTCAGTGTTGCACAGCTGATACTCGTAGTTTACCCCCGGGCAGTCCTGGCCACCGTTGGACGGCCTGGGGGGGGCGAAACGGATGAACATCAGAGGAGCTGATCAGACATTTCTTTGAAACCAAGAACAGGAAAACAAATCCTGCTCAAACAGTGACGCTAGAAAGCTGAGAGGCTCATATGAAGCTTTGGAGCCCTGTAAGTTGTCTCAAGCTGCTTTAAACACTTCAGCAGATGAAGATATTGATTGTCAAGTCTTACAAATGCAGTTAACTGAACATTACTACCACCATATATTAATATTGCCCACCTATGTCGTGATTAATTCATCATAGTTCCTTTTTCCACAAGGTGCTTACATTATTTATATTAACCCTGCTTATATTTTAATGTGTAATAAATAATGCTTGACCACACAGGTCTGGAACGCCTTTCAATATTTAAATCTGACCATTTTACAGCTGAGAAAATTCTCTTATTTAAAGTTACCTTGCAGTAAACACAGAATATTTGCTACAAGGAGAAGAAGAACGTATTTACAGGTTTTTGGAGAACTACTACATATGTTTAAACAGCTTAAGAGGAAGAACAAGGAAGAAGAATGTGGAATAAAAAAGATGCCCACCTGCCTCTGGTTCTGCTGCAACAATTTTGATCTTTATTTATTTATTTTGAAATCTGTGGGGTACTCTTTTAAGTAAAATTTTGGTTTGACAGTAAATTAAAACCAGTCATTTCTCAAACTGTAACCACACAGTGCCCACAGGACAGTTCAAAACAAGGCTCGGGAGAGTGTTTTTGTGGATTTGCCATCACTGTGCTTCAGACCATACTAAATCTCTGTCTCAGTATTAGACAGGAATCCTTCAAGGTTTTAAACAAGGACCTCAACAAAACAAATTATCCAATTATTATTATTATTATTATAACTGCCACTATACTGTTATTCCTACCTAGTTCTATTATTCACGATGCCTCCTAGAATTAAATAATCTCATTGCTGCTTTGGTCACTTACGCTGGGTTGTTGCACTGACGTGTCCGGAAGCGAACTCCGGTTCCACAGGAGCGCGAGCAGGAGCCATATTTGCTCCAGGAGCCCCAGGCACCGTCTTGTTTGACCTGATTAGGGTTTTTCCACATGCAGTGACCTTTATAGCACCACTACAGAAGATGAGAGGGTTGGAGGAGGAAGAAATGTAAGCCAAACGAAAAAAAAAAGCCTCCTTTCTGGACTCAACAAATGATAATACTGGGAAAAAATGCAAAAACACTACATGGCCAAAAGTATGTGGATCAGAGTGTCTATGTACTTCTGGACTGAGACTTTTTTATTTTTTTTATTTTAAAGTTTGGGCAAGGTGCCTTAGTTCCACTTGAGGGAAATTTTAATTTTACATAATACAGTGTTATTTTAGACAATAGTGTGCTTCCAACTTTGTGTCAAACGGTTAAGGGAAGGGCCCTTCCAGGTCCATAAAGAAATGTTTTTCCCAGTGTGGTGTGGAAAATTTGCCTGGGCTGCACAGAACCCTGACCTCAACCCCATCCAACACCTCTGGGGTGAATCTGAACAGTGACTGCGAGCCAGACCTTATCGTCCAACATCAGTGTTGGACCTCACTAATGCTCTTGTGGCTGAATGGGACCAAATTCATGCAACCAGGTTCAAAAATCTAGTAAAAAGTCTTCCCAGAAGAGTTTTATAGCAGCAGACTAAGGCCCATTTGCCCATTTTTAGTTTTGGAACAACATACGAGTCAATAAAAATACTCAATCTACATATTTTGGGCATTGTAGTGTCATATGTAAGAGACAAACTCACCTTTCCAGGAGCACACTCCGTCCCATCGAGAGGTGGTCCCTTCTTGGTTTTGCAGAAGTAAGGGTTGTCCGGGTGACTGCACCACAGTTGTTTACATGGGTCAAACGTACGAAACTAAAACGCACAAAAGAGGAAAATCATCCAGTGTTAAGGTAAGAGAGCTGGCAGACTGTATATGGAAATTCAAGCATGTGAAAAATAGCTTTGCTGCTCACACTGAGATGTATAACCCAAGGCTGAAAGGCAGAAATGAACTTGGAGTGTGGAGTGTGGAAAATGGCCTCTAAATAACAGCATCTGTCAGACTTTCTTTTCATCTGGTCTGAGGCATTGTGTTACATCACTGATATCAAAGACGAACTCCAGCTATGACATTCAGAAAAGGTTTGCACAAGAACCTTATTACTCACTGTGCACATATGCAAATAAAGGCTCAGGGCTGCGGATTATGATGCTTTAAGTCAGTTTCATATAAATAAAAAAAAAAAAAAAAAACAACAACAACAAACAAGACAATGTTTAAAGTCTGATAGAAAAGGTTTGTAAGTATTCCACAGGCACACTCCTCGGTATCACCCCACAGACTAGATGGGCTCCACTATCAGCCGAGTGGATTGAAAAGGTTTTCTCTGGGAACAGCTTATTGTTAACCTCGCCTGGCAGGCAGGTGGGCAGACATTTGTTTGGGGGATTAGAACAGAACATCAGGCTGATGAGAGAGAACACAAAAATTGGCCTTTCAGCTGTCAGGGGGCATCCCGTTGCCAAGAGGTTTTTGTGAACATCGTGAGCCCCTGTAATGACTTCTAAGAGCTGTTTCTTTCAGCTGCTCCAGATGTATAGAGAGTGCAACTGACAACAGATTGGCTGAGGAGTGCCGCTTCACAAATCCAGGTATCAGAAAACAGGTGCTCTGTGGATCCAAGGACATATCATGAAACTGAAAAAAGAGAGAGGTTAGACTCGTACTTTGCTCTGTGATGAATAAGTCATCATGAAAAAAATACCGAGCTTCACTGTTTTGAAAAGAATTTAAAAAGCCTAAAATAAACGGGCGCTCGCAGTCTTCAGCATCTTCATGTCTGACACATTGTTCTCTCTGTCATGAAACACTTTCACATCTGCAGCTAATTCACAATGCAGATGTTATTCTTCTTGGAAGAACCATGAGGACAGATCAAATAACTCCCGAAATAGGTGCCACAACCTGCAGTATTACGTAATGACTTTTTATTCAGTACAATTAAACAAACCGTATTTTTCTATAGTTTCATCTTTTAAATATGAGCTCGGTGTTGAAATTGCTGAAAATGTATATGGTCACAAATTTTCCTTGCTTTCCTGCAGTGCTTATTTTCCACTCTGTGTGATTATAGTCTACTCTCCCTTTTTGTTTTCCCACTGAACCCAGCGCCGCTGCTGCAGCAGCAAAGACTTAATTTCCTAAGCTGATTTTACTGTCGCTGATCTTTCCACCACAACCTGGCACTAACACCGAAAATCTCTGCTTTGCTAAGTTTTGAAGGGTGCTAAAAGATTATGTAACTATCTCAGCCAAATACAGTGTTTTCTTTTTGTTGGTGTTCATTCAGTGAATCTGACAACACCACATGATGTGAAACGAAACACCTGCCCCCCATTGTTTTCTCTGGAAGCAGCATCTTAACGACCCTCACTGGGACATGCCACAGTCCTGCAGCTTGGCCTTGTCCTTGTGCGCTTTTCTATTGGCTGCAAAACTCTTGTAAATATTGTACACACTGCACTGTTGGTCCACTGTCCACTGAAAACATTTTAAAAACGTTTCTATAATATCTGCAGATGGCAACTACACTAAAATTAAGGTTAGGGAAAGACTGTGGTTATGGCAAACAGGTCACGGCAAAGCGGCTGTAACAACCGGGTCCGTGATGGAGCAACAGTTTGTGGGTATTTTAATTTAATTATATGAAACTCGAATTAAACACAATACACACCACTCATGCACAGCAACCTTCTCACTGCTTTCTGCTTTGCTTCAGTACAAAGAGAAGAACTTCTACTTCAGCGCTGAACACTGGAGCTGGACAGACACTGGGCACTGTTCAGTGCACAAAGATGAGCAGAACACAAAGACTTGCACCCATCAGCTCTGCTAAATTTAAGGAAGTTTGGCCCACATCTCTAATGTTCCTGGACTGGATTTAAAAGCTTACTAAAAACCCTGACCCTCAGACGATCGGCATCAGAGTCTATTATTAGGTGTATTTTACTGAATGTATTTGGATTCTCTAAGTGCTTTCTAGTCAAATCTGCCATTAGATGAGGACAGACCTGGAATTATCAGAATGTATTATCAGTATTAGTCTGTTGAATTCCTGAATACATGCTGTTACTCGTGTAAGAAACCAGGTTTTCACTTCCACTAAATTTCTTTCTATCTGAGCAGTAAAATAATTTCATGACACCAGTAACAACAGAACAGAAGTGTTCTGTTGTTCAGTTCACCTCGACTGGGGTCACTGATTTAGAATTGCCTCCTTTGTCCATCTCATTCATTAGGACTTCAAATAGCTAAAACACTTGTGCATTTGAATCCAGCTGAGATGAATAAAACTGTCGGCTGCAGCCGCGTCTCCTTTTCCAATCTTCAGTTCAGTTGCTCAGGCGAGTGACTCTTTGTTTGCAGAGACACATGAGACAATTACCTGGAGTGAATTATTATTTTTTTTTCCTAAACAAAATAAACAAAAACCTTTTTAACCTGTGACACAAATACAATCCACTGGGCTCTGATACAAAATTGCTGTACAGCGGCTCCCATTACCCCAAAGGCAGCTCTGTTTTTGCTTTGCTTACATGGTGCAGCCACAGAGGAGCCCTGGAAACTGCCAGGGCTCAAACAGCTCATACACGTCGGTCACTTCGAGCTAACCGGGGGGTCCGACCTCAGTTGTTCAACAACAGGAACGCCCCCCGAGGTAAAAGCAAGATGTGAAAAATAAACAAAAGCTGATAGTTTGGCGTGTTTGTGTGTGTGAGTGGTTTTGTGATTCTGTGTTTGACCACAGCAGACCAGTAATCAGCGTTTCCGCGTCAATGCTTTAATCTCAGCAAGTCCACGGTTGGTTAAATGTGGAATCAAAGAAAATAAACACAGCTTTAAAATATACAACCGGTGCAGAGTCACAGCCTCCACACTCCAAAAAATACCTGACACAATGCTTCATTTAGTCTTGTTTTCTGATGTGAAAGTCTTTTTTCCCTTAAAACAGCAGGATAATCAGTCAGGAAGCTGCCATCAGTTTGCTTGTTTCCAGCATAGTCTCACTTAGTGACAATTTATTACAGAGGTGAACGTAAACAAAATTACTACAGTGCTTGAGTCAGCAGGCTAAATGACTTGCTGAGGTGGGGAGATCCCTGCACACGGCGCTTTCATCCAGTATCAGTATCATCAGAGCATATTCTGATGAAAGTCTGCAGGGAGTGAATCTTAAAAGTGATGCACTGATTAGATGTGTAGGAATTCCTTTTTCAAAAAACTGAATGTCCAATCTGACATAAAAAACACTGGGCGTGCAAATCTAAAGCTGTAATTTTGCTTTTTCCTGAAACTTAATGAAAACATATCAGTTACCACCTGAATACAGGTCAGCTTTCACAAGGAAATCCTCAGGAGGCACACACGCCTCCATATATTCTCTGAAGATATTAATGTACACAAAGGGACAAAAAAATTACCTGCACGCTGATATCCTAATCCTAGATTTACTTTTATCCTACACAGACACGGCCACGTTTCATCAGCATAATGTAAATCCTCAGCCTTTCCTTTTTGTTTGCTCTCTCAAAGAGCCTCCGTTTTCGCTGCTGGGCTAAAAATGAGGCAAACAGACTCCTGAGACTTATGTTGTTGATTACTAATGTCAATAAGAGCTTGGTTTACTAATAGATTTCATCGAGTTAGAAACAAAACAGATTTTATTGGTCATTCTTATGCAAAAATGTTGAAACAAGTGTGGAAATAAATAATAGGGAGATGTCTGTTCTATAGACATACGGCACTTTAGAAGTACCTGCTGGAGCCTGGTGCTGCAGTGTGTGTGTGTGTGTGTGACTGTGTGTGTGTGTGTGTGTTTTAAAGTAAAGAGTACTCAAAACCCTCTCATGTTTTTAGGATTCAGTGCCGGCAGATGGGGACTATCACAGCACAGGTGCTGGGGGAAGCAGGAAAGCAGTGCTGCTGTCTTAGAGGCTTCAGTTGCTCCTGTTTTGTTAAGAAAATCTGCAGTGCACAGAATTCAAGATGGAATCAATTTATGGTCCATAAAATCCCAGAAGGCACTGTTGTCGGGTTCCTGTTTGAAACGTAAGAGCACTACAACAGGAGAGTGAACGCTTTGATTTTTTTAATCAGTTCAGTACCTGCTGCCGTTGGTTTAATTTGCCGGCTCTCAGAAATTCAAAATGAGGTGTGTGATTGCCAGAATTTCCACTATGGTAATGTCAGAGGTAAGAGATGTCTGCAGTGATACGGTGATTTCCCACTGCTTATAGGCTGTTTCTGGGGCTGAGACGAAAAATGTCTTGGTTGAGCAATAAATGTAATTTATTAATTACAGACATTATGAACATCTAACAGTTGTAAATTTACTTTGATTGATTAATTAGTTTCAGAACATCACATGAGCAGAGCCAAACTGGAATGTGCCTTATTATAGAAATAAATGATGAATATCAGAAGTGTGCTAGCATACGAAAGAAAACACATATATTGCTATAATATATGCAGCAATAATTAGCGTACATCAAAGCGCCCATTGATGTTCATGGAAATTACGTTAATATACAACTAACGTGCAACAGCAAATATGCTTGGAAAGGAAGCGAGAAATGTTGCTGGTCTGTTGCAGTATCAACACAAACAGACATTTACACCTGCGGGGCAGGTTCTGAGTCTCCAGTCCAGCTGAGTTGTGGGATAAATCCAGTTAATTACGCACAATCTGCCCATTAAGGGCCTGAAATCTGGATGTTTTCTGTGCCTTGAGATCTAAAAACGAATCCGCTGTTTCACCATAGTACCTAATTGATTCGCACATCAATTGTTAATTTGAACAACACCTTAGCTTGGACAAGACAAATCAATTTGCCAATAGAAGTTACTTCAGTCTTGGTCATTATCTGAGGATGGAGTTTTAAACACAAGGTGAGGGTTTGGAGTGAAGACAGTTGTTATCTCCTGACCGTGGGAATAACAGGGTGCTAGAAGTGAACTGATCATGTTTGTTTGTTTTTTTTTTAAGTTAGCGAACTTTATCATGTAAAACTGTTTTGTACAAGATTATTGAATTAACATGACAACAAACACGTACTAGCTGCTGAGCCACCCGGTGCATTATCTGCCCACGGGGTGAGGTTTTAAAAAGGAAAAGGAAACAAACATCTGGCCCTTCTCATCATTAGATGCTCCCGCCGGCTGCAGTAGGTGAGTCTACAGGGTAAACACACTATAAGTTAACATCAGGTTCTTTTGTGAGGCAGGACGTCTGAGTATAGATGCAGCAGGCGTCTTTACGCGAGTCAGATCAAAAGTCAGAGAGAAGTGTTTGTTTCAGGCCACACTGATGAGAGTGGGTGAGAGGGATGGTAACCACTGCTGGAAGGTAATAAAGTACATTTACTGCAACACTGAACTGAAGTACAGTAGTTGAGCAAATGTACTTTACTGGCCAAAACGTTGTGGGTGCAAGCAGCTCATTATGAGCCATATATTGTTTTTATTTTCAAGTCACATCCAGCAGCAGTGATACACAGCATCGACTTTCAAGTGACAGCAAGTTCTAGTGGCCATAGCAATTATGGTGGGAGCAGAGGAGGAAGTCAGGTAGTTATAGTTATTCCGCGTAGAGAGGCGGTCGAGGTGGCTGGATGGGTCAACAAAACAAACCGCTGCACCTGCTGGAGTTTTATAAAACCCTGAGCCGCTGAGGGAAGAAAGAAGTGCATAAAGTTTCTATGCAGCAGCTGGTCTTGGCAAGTTCAGCGTGTTATGAAAAACACAAAAAGGGTAAACCAGAAAGTAACCTTGAGAGTAATTTGCAGAGTGCAAACAAAAACTCTGGTGCAGCCTTCATCCCTAGTGAGGCCGGATAACCAGATGTCCGATGAAATTCAAAATGCTTTCAAAGAAATTTCAACCTTGACTTAGTCATCAAGTAAAGATCTTAGAAAGAGCCCCCCCGTCCCAACCAAGGTCTCTGCCCAGTCCTTGTACACACACTCTCCAAAACTGTCAATCTAACACGCCTCATCCCCTGCACGTTTTGAGCGTTTTTGAAGTTCATATGACAGAAACAGGCCTTGTTGAAAGGGCATGATGCTCGCTGCGAGGCCTGATACGATCAACATCATCACCATCACCTCAAAGGGTGCTGTGAATTTCAGAGGTTTTCAACTCACTTTTGGTGCTTGTACTGTGTTTTGGAACAAAAACTTCTCTTTTCATTAGAAGTCAAAGATTAATAAAAAAAAAAAAAAACCCTACTACTACCAGCTATTTGTGTTTTCGACAGGTCAACATTCAACCAAATCTCATCAGAAAATGTTTTGAAAAGAAAAGGCTTAAAAAAACTTGCTCTCTATTAAAAAAAAAAAAGCAAATGATAAAATATTACTTCTCCAGTATTTTGCAGGGTGAAAGAACGTTTTATTCCTGATAGATCACAATTCTAACTGCCGTGATAAAAGAAATCGTGCCATAAATTGTGGGCCAGTGCGGATCACGGTGATGCACAGAATATGGTGACAGACTGTTTATCACCTCGCCATCTGCAGAGACGTAGCCAGATAGCAGGTGTGCCTGCGGCAAGGTAAGCAAATGTCTGTTTGTAGTGTTCACTAAACTGGCGTCTGAACCTGCTCGCATGAGTCTGCTGACATTTAAGAGAGTGTTTCATGGAAAGCTGCCATCATCATCATCATCTCACTGCAAAAAGCTCAACAGAACTTTGCTGCTTGGCTCATCTCGAGTACCATCTCCACTCCAAAGCCTGAGAAAGTCTGATGACATCTGATTCAAAGTCGGCTCTCTGAGAGTCTTTTCTCCTTTTACACTACTGAGCTTCACTCACAGGCATATTTTTTGGGACAGGGTACACACTGTGCAGCTCCACGCTGAATGGAAGCCCGATGGGCTGTACTCACTGAAGTGCAGATCTTATAGCCCACTCCAAAGTCAAATCGACACTGCTCGTCCATCGAGTAGTTGATGCCGGGAAGTTCAGGAAGTTGTGGCCAGTCGTGTTTGAAGGGGTCGTCCAGGAGACAGTCGTATGTGCTGAGAGGAAATGGAAAAAGAGAGTGACACAGCTGCCATTTACAAGGCAGATACAATGCATCACCCAAAACAGTAACCCTGGGAATTTAATTACCTGAAACGCAGAGAGAAACAAGCCTTTATTTAAATTAGGCTTTTATTAGCATTTATTCCTAATTTTCAAAGGTCGTCAGTATATTTTTTTTTATTGCATTTTATTAGGAAGTTTTCTGATCTGCTCCTGTTATTAGAATAATGCACATTTCCACAACAACATAGTCTCATTCAGCTGCTCTGGGTTTCTGCTGTTAACAGAAACACCGTTTTCCTTGAAGGTGTTTACAGTTCATGGTATTTTCTGACCTCACAACTCTGGAAAACTATGACTATGGAACTCTTCAAGATTTTGCATCCAACTCAAACTTTATTTCCATGCTCGGTGTTCAGCCTGCCTGAGCCCTGAGGCGGCATCCCCTCCAAAGCAAGCCATGTTTTGAAAACTTAAAGCAGATTAAATGTACTTGGATTCAACATTTGATTTCAGCTCTAAGTGAGCAGCAGAACACTTTCCAACATGCCGCTCACACGTGGCTCCTGCTCCCTCACTGCTACCTCACTACTTTCTAACTGAATGCTGCACAAGGCTCTCAGAGAAATTCAGTAACAACGGGTGTTTATCTGTCAGTTTGGCGACAGATTTGGTTACATGGGGCAAGGTGGTGAAAAGTGGCTCAGCTGCACTAAATCCCGGCTTAGCTGTTTTTTTTTTCGAGGAGAGGGGCAAAGCTAAACCCTGCTCAGAGTCAGACAAGGCAAAGCATGCGTCCCTCTTCTAAGTGTAAATGACTTCAAACATCTCATAAATTTCACCGCAGCAGTTGCCTCATCAAGCGGTCTCCTTCCCTTTGAGAACCAAAGCTTTCACATTTATGATCCCATTATCATTCTGCAGCAACACTCTTCGTACATTGATTTTTTCTCTGCCATGGATCTACTCATAATAGCCAGGAGCAGCTCTAAAAACAGAGTACTGTATGGCGATTGACTGCACATTGCCATTGTCATCTCCTCTCAGTAGCTTGGTGTTCATGCTCTACTGAACGTTCCCTGTCAGAAATTGATTCTTTCACAGCTGAGTGAAATATCTGATGCCTCTGAACCCAACACAAGCCGTGGATGCATGTGCTGAGCCACATATGGGCTGCTAACAGCGTCCTGTCTGTAGATGTCATGAAGCTGTTTTACACGTAAGAACACATTTCACATGAAGCGTATTCAGATGAATCCACGAGAAACAGCACGAGCTTCAGCTACTTCTGCTTTTCAACAGGTGCATTATGCAAGTGTTGGCTCTGGCCAGCCCCGTAAACATTCATGTTTGTCATCGACTGACTGATGTGAGTGATGGAGTCACACCATTGATCGGCCGGCCAAGTGCTGGGAGGTTCCCTATTGGCCGTTGCACTTTCAAAAGGAACTGAAGTGAACAGTTTCTATTATGTCATCATGGGGCGTTTACACGCAGTGTTTCCAACTTAGTCACTAGGTTTGCCAACTTTTCAGACCCTTTAGTGACTTATTTATTTATTTATTTATTATAAGAACACCTCGCACAAATCCAGTGACTTTTTGGAGACAAACTGTCTCGTTCTACATCCACATGATAAATGTAACTATCCATAACGCATAACTCACAGGTTTTGTATGATTTAACCTCTCACAAAGCTCTGATATTTGCTTGAAGGAGTTAGGCATTCTACAAAAATGATGTTAACTGAGACTGTCTATCACTGAAGTGTTTGAGCGCAGGTCTAGATCAAGGTTAAACACTGCTGAATATTTTCAGGTGTTAAATTAACCCATTTATTGGACTGGTTTGCCTCGATGGAGGTATGAGCTCTGAGTGCTTTCTCATCAAAGCTGTAATTTTATTATAAGTGCCTGTGACTCTCCAACCACATTATGTCCTTAAACCTCCTGACTTCATTCATTTGGGCTCCCACTCCACAATCTGTTTCCTACTGTCGACTGACACAACACGTTAATGTGCTACAGTGGTAAGAACTAACTAAAAAATATATCACAGCCGAACCACTTCTATAAAAATAGTGAGTGTTTCTTAACACCCACTCACTTTGCCGTGCACTTTCACTGCGAACATGAACTCACTGGATGTATCTCTTCAGCTCCTGCCCGCTGCACATGGACCAGTGGTATCGATGGAAGGCCGCCTGCACCAGAGGGGCCATCACGCTTCCCATCGTTGTTTCATCCCCGCAGCGGTTGCCTTGGCCGTCGTGCTCCATGCCCAACCTGCTCCCACGGGGACAGACAAGCAAATATTTATAAATACAAAATTTCAAATACAAAGACTGTGGGAGATTCACCAATCCCCAAGGAGTTTTGAGCGAATAAGATGTTTTTACAGCACCAATTCATAAGACAAAATCCTGTTCTGTGAAAAATAATAACGTGTTTAGTCAATTATTGTGCTTAAGTAAAAATTTATGTTTTATCACATTGTTTAACTACAATTATAGAATCTTACAACTATGTTTATATGAGCTATGTGAGCTACATGCGTCAATATCATTATCATCTTCCCTTTTCTTTCCTTCCTTCTTTTCTTTCTTGTCTTTTCAATCTTTCTTGATATTTCATGGCCTTGATATTTCAAAAATATTTCATGACAATGAAAATATGTGATTCCTTTAGTGTTCCTCTGGGGACACATGACTCTGTTGTCCTGTATTTTTTTGTAAACCCTTTTTTTGTTTTGCACAATAAGTAGAAAGTAGAAATCTGCTCCCTTCGTGGATCACAAAAGGAGAATAAGATAAGATAAGATAAGATAAGATAAGATAAGAGAATCTTATCTTATTCTCCTTTTGTGATCCACGAAGGGAGCAGAAAAAAGAGCGAAGGACAAACATTTTCATCCGGCAAAACCATTGCAAAGACTGTTCTGTTTTATCGTTCTCTACCTGCCAGCGGCGACTTTATACTGCTCTAGTAATAGGAATGCCAAGTGCTCTATTTGTTGTGAGTGTGAAATACAGCAGACATCAGTCCAGATGAGACGTAAGAAGCTATATTCATTGAGTTGAAAGAGATGCTTACTTTCAGTGTTGGTGTCTTGAGTGAGGAGTGTTTTTGTTGCAGGATTTTCTTTGCCGTCATTTTGTTTTCTGTCATTCTGCATCATCAGAGCTACATGGATCCACAAAGTCTGGTGACTGACAACAACTCGTGCTGCACTTTACTGAAGCTGATGATTAATTTAACTTCTCTGTTGTCACAAATCTCACAAAGGAATCACTCGGACTGAAAGATTCCACCCCCGCTCAGAGGCACCACACATGGGCACAGGTCTGAAGGTAGGAATCAGTCTTTCCAACACAACTTTTCCGTTGGGATGACATTTAAATTTATAATTAACACATACCTAAATTTATTTCTTCACTTCCAGGACATTAGAGAAACGTGTCATTGCTTCTGCTCACACTTTTTGGAATCAACTTACTTTACAGTTAATTACAGAGTCATTTAAGACTCGATCTGTGTGTAACTTCCATGTGAAGTTACAGACCTGAAAGAAAAGGCAGTGCGTCTCTGTTTTCACTGAGAAATGTTATATTTATGATCCTTCATATTATATTTATGGCTGAGTTTAAACGTTTTCTTGGACCTGTGAACCTGTGGTCACAGGAATGTGTAAACGACGATAAAAAGAGAGGATAAATCATCCAGCTAGTAACAGTGACTTCCTTGAAGGAGTATGCAAATCATGAATAATGTGCCCTGATACAGGCTTGCAAAACAGAAATGATTAGATTTCTGTTCAGCCAGAAGATATCATGCAAAATTAAATACTCATGAATAACAAAATTTTACATTCAGATATTTATTGGGGAAAAAAACCTAATTTTTTTCTGCAAACCTTCATTTAAATGAAGGCAAATAATGTAATGCAAGACTTCAGCATGAGCTTCAGGCTCAAAAAGGTCCAGACTAGAAAGTGCTCTCCTTCACTTCCAACCCACTACAAACACCCACTGGCAGAAACAACTGTAAAAGGCTGAAACAGACAATTGAAAACCATCCTCACGGTTCAACGGGAGTTTGATTCAAATGCCTTCCATCTCTTTATAAGAATTCTTTTGGACACTTTGTTTGAGAGGGACAGCACAGGTGACTGGATATGAGAGGAGAGAGAGACACGCAGAATGACCCGCGATAAAGGTTTCCAGCTGGAGTTGAACTGGGGACATTAGAATTAATGGTTGATGCCTTAAACCACCGGAGCAGCACAAGCCATCCATCGTTAACTGTGTCACAACTGGCTCACAAAAGTGACAAAGTGGGGAGGCCACACACAATCTCAACAATTCACCATTTTTATTTAGGAAGAATAGGTAGTTGATACCAACAGTTAGCAGGCCAGCCATGTCCAGGACAAATGCCCAGTCATGGCTGCAGCAAACAACAGAGCACAACTGCTGTCTAAAAGGCCAGGAGGAGAGAGAGCGAGGCAAGCCTGCTGGGCCCTTATAAGCCTTCTCCAATCTTGCCAACTCAGGTGTGCTGCATGAGTGCAAGTTCAGCTCCGCCCAGCAATCACCTGCACACACACACAGCAAAAGAGAACAGCAGCAACACAGCTCCCTGAAAGGCCAACACAGGGCCGTAACACTCCCCCTCTTAGCGAGGACTCTCGACCCTGGACCATTAGCTCTCTCAGGAAGGTACCACTATTAAAACACATCACAGAAAATACATCAGATTCCCAATAAGTGTGCAAACACACAACCAAAATACAGCCTTGGCCCTGAACGGCTCACCAGTTCACAGCTTGACCTTGTGGCACCTTCACAGCCACTGCATCCTCCCACCTCAGCAACCTTGGCGCCTAGGAGCAATTTAAGGGGAAGAAGGAGACAGAGACCACAATGGACAACACAAAAGTCAATTGAACAATATTACTTGAAGTTACACTGGTGCCCTGGACAAAGCATCAGCCATCACATTATCTTTTCCCTTAATGTGACGAATATCTAAATTATAAGGCTGCAAAAACAGGGCCCATCGCATGAGCCTTTGGTTTGGATTCTGTAAGGAGTTTAAAAATGTCAGTGGGTTGTGATCTGTAAATACAGTAAGGGGCATTCCAGAATCTAAATATACATGAAAATGCTGAAGAGCCAGAATTAATGCCAGAGCCTCTTTCTCTACCACTGAGTAGTTTACCTGGTAGGAGTTAAACTTCTTAGAAAAGAAGCTAACTGGATGGTCGATACCTTGGTCATCAGTTTGCAAAAGAACGGCCCCAGCCCCAATATGGCTGGCATCTACATGCAGTTTGAAAGCGTGATCCATCTTGGGAGCTAAAAGAACTGGAGCAGAACACAGCAGACTTTTCACATGGCAAAAGGCTTGCTGACACTGCTGAGACCAAACAAATTTAGCTTTGGCCTTCAACAGGTCAGTGAGAGGGGCCACAACAGAGGAAAAGTTACGGCAAAAGCCACGGTAGTAACCAACAAGGCCCAAGAACCTCATGAGCTCCTTTTTTGTTGTAGGTACAGGGAATGCCTTAATAGCTACCACTTTAGCAGTCACTGGCCGCACAAGTCCTTGACCCACCACCTTGCCCAGATATGTTACTGTAGCTTTGGCAAACTCACATTTTGCTAGGTTAATGGTCAAATTTCCCTGAGCCAAACGTTCAAACAAGGCATGAATACGAGTAACATGCTCTTCCCAAGTGTCACTGTATACCACAACATCGTCCAAGTACACAGCACAACCAGTAAGCCCACTAACAACTAAATTCATTAATCTTTGAAAGGTTGCAGGAGCATTACGCAAACCAAAACCCATGACTGTGTAGGAATACAACCCTGATGGAGTAATGAAGGCAGAGATTTCCTGTGCTCTAGGTGTTAAGGGGACCTGCCAGTAGCCTTTGAGTAGATCAAATTTACTCACAAACCTTGCTGCTCCCACTTGATCAATACAGTCTTCAACACGTGGTAAAGGGAAGGAATCTGGCTTTGTTACAGCATTCACCTTTCGAAAATCTGTACAACAACGTGGAGACCGATCAGATTTTTCCACAAGCAAACAAGGAGAAGCCCAGCTGGAGGAAGAAGGCACTGCAATATTATTGTCAAGCATATATTGTATTTCCTGACCCATTATTTTGCGTTTCTCTTCAGAGACACGATAAAACCTTTGACGAATTGGGCATGCATCTCCAACATCAATGTCATGCTCGATTAAATTTGTTCTCGAGGGGGTGTCACCAAACAAAGATGGATAACTTTGAATCAAATTCGCCAATTCCACCCTCTTCTCAACAGGCAAATGTCCCAATAAACCCTCCAGGTTTTTAAGGGACTCCGAGTTCTTCAAACGACCACGCAGTAACGAATCATCAGGTGCAACCACATCCTCCTCCCCCCCATCAAAAGTTGGCTGCCCCACATTACCAGCTGTCAAAGCTGGACTTGTATCTGGTGAAGAGGGAACTGGCTTGAGATGACACACGAGCATAATATGGCTTCAGCAAATTTACATGGCATAGTTGATGTCTCTTCCTGCGATCAGGAGTGTTAATCAGATAGTTTTGTTCAGATAGCTGATGTTTCACAGTGTAAGGTCCAACAAACTTTGCTTGAAATGGTAACCCAACCACTGGTAACAAAGCAAGTACTTGATCCCCCTCACTGAACTGGCGCTTCTCAGCATGACGATCATATAAATGTTTCATCCTGACCTGAGATGTCTCCAGTTTCTGTCTAGCCAACAGACCTGCCATATAGAGCCTGTGCCGAAAACCATTGACATAGTCTAATAGGTTTGCTGGGGGGTCATTTGGCAAGCAACCATCACGAAGTACAGCCAATGGCCCACGAACCTTATGGCCAAAAACTAGGTCATTGGGGCTGAATCCTGTACTCTCCTGACACACTTCTCTTGCAGCTAGCAGTAACCATGGGAGCCCTTCCTCCCAATCTCTGTTCATTGCAGTGCAATATGAGCGCATCAGTGACTTAAGGGTTTGATGAAACCGCTCCAGGGCCCCCTGACTCTGAGCGTGGTAGGCCGAAGCCTGGTTATGCTTTACATGCAGCTGTTTAAGAACCTGAGCGAACAGATGTGATGAAAAGTTTGACCCTTGGTCACTCTGAATGATCTTAGGAATGCCAAATATGGCAATAAACTGAGTTAAGGCCTTAACAACTGATTTAGCTGTAATTGTTCGCAAGGGATACGCAGCTGGATAACGCGTCACCTGGCACATCACAGTCAATAGGTACTCTGAACCTGACTTTGACTTGGGCAAAGGCCCCACACAGTCAACAATCAAATGCTCAAATGGGTTCTCCACAACAGGGATGGGACACAAAGGTGCAGGCTTAATAGACTGATTTGGTTTACCTGTAACCTGACAGGTATGACATGTCTTTATATAAGCTGCAACATCCCGCTTAAGACGAGGCCAAAAGAAATAACGCAAGATGTGGTTATAAGTTTTCCTCACTCCCAAATGACCTGTCTGATCATGAGAACACTTCAACACCTCATTGCGAAATTTCATAGGAACCACAATTTGAACCACTGGAACTCCCACACAATCAAAACCCTGGGGCACCCACTTACGAACCAATACCCCATCCTGCACAAAGTATCCAAAGGCTGCACTGTTAGCTTCCTGTGTGGGCCGCACCTGGTCAAAGAGCCCTTTCAAGCTGGCATCCGCCTGCTGCTCACTGACAAGCTCCTGCTGAGAGAAAGAGGAGGAATCAGGCATATTCAAACCAAGTTTCATATCATCCACTTCTTCTTGGAATGGAGAGCCACATGGTGCTTTAGACATGGAACGTGTAACTGCACATGCTGGAAACACATCAGGCAACACCTGTTTGGCAGTCACCACTTCTTTCTCCAAAGAAGGAGGCTTAACTGGTGGAGAACCATCAGCCCAAACACGATCTCCAGCCAAATCATTGCCCAAAATCACATCAATCCCCTCAATTGGCAAAGCTGAAATGACACCAAGATGGACATCACCTTCCACAAGACCACAATAAATACTGGCCCTATGCAAGGGAACACACAAAGTGGATAAACCTATCCCTTGCACCAACACACAACCACCAGTATCAGTAGCCTGAGAAAAAGGCAGCAGAGACTCTAAAATGAATGAATCCTTCGCTGCAGTATCTCGAAGAATTTTTACAGGCACTTTCTTATCACTGCCAGAGAGCGAAACGAAGCCCTCAGACACAAAAGCCCCGCAACCAGAATATTTATCAGTCTCAGGTACAACCGGCACTGGTCCCTCATTAGCAACCATTGGAATTTTCACCACTGAAGCAGTGCAAACAACAGGTTTAACATGTTTGCCTCCTGAGCGGCCACTCCTACTTTTCAGTATTGGACACTCAGCTTTCCAATGTCCTTTTTCATGACAATAATTACAGTCATGACTTAACCCAACTAAACGAGGACCACGAGATGTTCGAAAAGGCTCAGACCAAGAATTTTTAACAGTTAGGCCAGTAGGTCTGGCAGTAACACTTTCTGAACTGCCCTTTCTCTCAAATTTCCCCATATGAGCTAACACATATTCATCTGCCAATATAGCAGCTTCAGAAACAGTTCTTACTCCACGCTCAGCAATATGAGTGGAAACAACAGGTGGAATACAATCTTTAAACTGTTCCAGCACCATCAAATCACACAGCTCCTTGAAGGTTGTGACTTCTAATGCAGAACACCACCTGTTGAAAAATTTTGTCAGGTCCCTAGCAAATTCAACATGTGACTGCTTTTCTGACTTTCTCCAGGATCTGAAGCGTTGACGATACGCTTCTGGCACCAACTCATATGCCTTTAATACTGCCTCTTTAACTGCTGAATATGTTTGACTGTCCCCAGGACTGAGTGCAGAGTAAGCCTCCTGGGCCTTGCCTGTCAACACAGACTGTAGCATGACCACACGGTCAGCTTCAGGCCAACCTCTTCCATTTGCGACCCGCTCAAAAAGGGAGAAAAAAGTGTCAGGGTCTCTCTCATCAAATTTAGGCAGTAGACGCAAATTATTTACTACATCAAACATTCTTGAACCATGTGGACCTGATTCAGACTCATCTAAACTTTCCTCAGCATTACTTAGTTTTCCCTGCCTGATTAGATCTAAACGATACTGCTCTAAACCCAGTTTTTCCTTTTCTAATGAGTGCCTGATTCGTTCCCTCTCTATGCTTAATTTTTCCCTTTCCATTTGCAACAGCAGCAGCTCTTTCTGTTGCTCAAAAGTTAAAGCACCGACTGCCTGAACTGTAGCTGGCAAAACACCATTTTCAACCAAAGTGGTTTTCAACAATCCTTTAATTTCTTCCTTTAACCGTCTCTCTCCAATATCAACCTCATAGTGCTCAACAAGCTTCAAAAGTTGCTCTTTAGTACAACCATTCAGAAGTTCTTCTGAAGGAAACTGGATAAAACTAGCAACAGTGGCCATGACAGCACATTAATGACTGAGATGCACAATGAATTAGAACAATCCCGCTAACTACCTACTCCAAAAGCTTGCTAAACTCTCCCCTAGTCTTCATGCGGCTAATGACAGTGGGTATTTATGCACTAAAAACCACTAGAGCGAGAAAGGCAACTGTACAACAGCGACCCCCCCGACTTCTAGTGACGTGCTCCCGAGACAACTGCTCTGACTGCTTTCACCGCAACACTACAGAATTTTTCATGAACGAATCCCAAAGGAGAAACGTTCCTTCAACCTACAAGGGAAAGTTCCAATTCTAACAAATGCACTCCCCCCAGCCAATGACTGTCAACATGGCCCACTAATTTCCACAACTGTCTTCCAACGACAGAAAACAGCACCAAAAACCCCCCTGACCAACTATTGACCCAAAAACAAACAAATCAAATTAACAAAACCCTTCAAATACAGGCAACTGAGCTCAAATTTAACCAATAACTAACCTACAACAAACATGAGGCCTCCCCAAACTAGCACTCAGCTACAATCAACCACTCAAAGTTCTAATGTGAGACAATACCAACCTCTAACTCACTCTAGGCCACCCCAAAAGCTTACTAGTGAAGTTAGAGAAGACACCAGTAACACAAGCTGAGAAACAAAGCATACCAAGCTTAAATCCATACTGCCAAACTTACCAAACAAATGGACGGACGAGCCCCCATTTTGTCACAACTGGCTCACAAAAGTGACAAAGTGGGGAGGCCACACACAATCTCAACAATTCACCATTTTTATTTAGGAAGAATAGGTAGTTGATACCAACAGTTAGCAGGCCAGCCATGTCCAGGACAAATGCCCAGTCATGGCTGCAGCAAACAACAGAGCACAACTGCTGTCTAAAAGGCCAGGAGGAGAGAGAGCGAGGCAAGCCTGCTGGGCCCTTATAAGCCTTCTCCAATCTTGCCAACTCAGGTGTGCTGCATGAGTGCAAGTTCAGCTCCGCCCAGCAATCACCTGCACACACACACAGCAAAAGAGAACAGCAGCAACACAGCTCCCTGAAAGGCCAACACAGGGCCGTAACAACTGTCACACTGCAGCTGCATCCTGAAATCCTATTACACTGTTATTAGGATGTTATTAAGCTGACCCAATGTACATGACTTAAGGAACAGGGAAAAAAACGAATACATTCAAAATGTCTGTCTCAACTGGGGACACAGCGGTTAATGGTCATCAACCGTATTACACAGTATTCACCGGTGCGTGGATATTACATTTTATGCTTAACATGGATGTGTGATGTGGTGTGTGGTAAAAAAAAGTTCAGTGGACCTTGTGTTTGGATTGATTCTTTAACAATTATTTCCAAGGTCATTCTTCAAAATAATATTGTAAAGACTGAATAATATATACTTTATGACACTGTTTGGTCAATTTTGTAACTGAGGACAGACGATTACCGTTATGCTGTTTATGTACATAACGTACTGATACCTGCCCCCGGTGGATCTGAGAGCATAAACATTTTCTCTTCTGAAAAGTAACTGGATCGTTATTAATATCAGAGACTTACAATATACAGCATCAACTAGCTTCAAAGAATGGGTTTATACAAAGGACAGATGGTGGGTGCTTCTCTTTGTTTATTGTGTTTTGGTTTCATGTGGCTCCTTAGTAATCACTGTGCATCATTTGCTGTCATTTCAGTCCTTTCCATCCCACACTCTCCTGTCACACAGATGGCTCTAATGTCATTTTAAAAAGCTGTAAACACTTCCTTACTTCAACACTGAATGATGAAGGTTGTGAGGAAATTTTGGAATTTCAGCCGACGTACTCTGACTTACAGAACATCACGCCGTCTGAATGCACAGTGAGAGAAAGCTGACAGAGAAAACGCTTTGCATAGAAGCTGATGTGCTCACGGTGCACACACGCTGTCTCTGTCTCTACATGCTGTCATGTCCTTGCTCTGAATGACCGCTCATGTTTTGCTCACATTCAGTTAGCATCAATAAATACTTGTGTCAGCAGATGAGGTGTCGATACAGTGTGTTCCAATGTCATCAACACAAACTCCTGCGCAGTTATTTTTAGAAGTGCATGAAATGCTGAAGCGGTTCTTCAGCTCCAGAATCAGCTTTTGAAACTGTCCCTGCTCTTGACAATTTGTCCTGTTATGCAAACATCTGTAAGAAATTATACCAGATATTGTAAAATACCTAAAACCATTCCCTCTTTGTTTCTGTTAGAGTGCTGCTCTGACAACAACACTGACAGATGTACGGTTAATATATTCTTATAGCTTTGGGTCCGCTCATACAACTACTGACTGCTAAATTTGCTATGTTTTTGTTTGATGATTTCTGACTCGAAGCTCTGCAGTAAGAAATTCATCTTTTTACTCTTCTATGACATTTTTTGTGAATGAAACGTTCCACAAACAAAATGGAACAGGCAACTTTAAATGGCAATTTCAAGGGCTCTGATGATGCCAATGATCAAATCTGACAAACGCGCACCTACTCGAGACTCGTTCTCCAACAAAAGCACCAGCTATGCACCCAGACTCCACCCGGCTGTCAGCACCCTGTGCTGTGTGGGTGAGTGTGTCTGACACATCTTGTTCATGACTTCCTCTTTGTTGGCTTTTCTCAGTGCGTTTCTTCAATGTCACCGTGTCTGTCACCTGCTCTCTTTCCTGCTGATTAATTCAACCTCCCCACAGACATTTGGGCCACAACTAAGATCCTCTCAGAAGACCGGCGAGCATCTGTTGGCTTAAATTTTGTTCACAAGCAGCATAATAATTTGTCTCAGACATCATCAGGACGTACGGTAAATGTTTTCAAACGGACAACATTTTCAGAAACACTGTGATAACACTATATTCACATCTTAAATATTTACTCTTCCTCAATCTGTGGTCACATGAATAATTGGATGTACAGTTATTGAAGAACAAGGGGCGGCTCATGTTGAGTAAAGACTCCGTGTGCCCTGGATTAACCCCGCATGCCTGAGAAAATAATGATCTGACACTACTTCATGAAATCTTCAGAAAATCACGTCAAATAAAAAGGTCTGGCGTCTGGTTAATTAAAACAAAGAGGGTACGTGCCTGCTGTTGGATTTTTTATCGTCAGTTATTAGACACTGAAGGCATCAGTGTGGGAGTCAAATGAGGAGACAGGAGATCTCGAAGCTCCATCACGACTTATCTCATCAGAGAAATATAATTATTCCCGATTTGAAAAGCTGATCATTTGCACTGTGTCGCTGAGGCTTTTATGATCCCAACTCATTTGTTTTCCTTTGAAAACAGTGTCTACATTCAGTGTCTACATTCAGCCAGGAGCAAAGGGTGGGTTCAAGAAAATTCACATAGCTGGTAAGTAGCAAAGCTTTAAAAATTACTAAGAAATGCAAACATCTGTGACCAAAATCAGACACATATCCATGTATGATCTAATCTGTAGTGCTTCACTAGCAGCATTTTAAGTCTCCATTGTCTCTGCTTTTTGCAGCCATTTATCTGCTCATCTTAGGAAACGCTTAAATTTTTTAAACATCCTCTTTCCCCCAATTAGCTGTTCTTCAGTTTAGAAGCTTAGCAGCTCAGGGGACAGTTCAGCAGAATGGATCCCGACTGTCTCTTTTTCTTATTTGTCCTGTCACCTGCCAGAGTGGCTCTTTTTCATCTGCCCCCTGAGACCTGCTCTTTGGTACCCTTTCTGAGAACCGTGGCAACAACACCATCCTGCCTCCCTTTCCAAGTCATTTTATTTTCAACAGACTCAAACAAAAACAGCAGCTTGGGAGGTTTCATGCTGCTGATGGTGTTCAGATCTGCTGAATTTCGACACTTTAAAGCCACTTCTGCCTAAGTCCTGAGTGATACTGCTTCACATGATGTCCACCCACAGAGCTGGCCAGCCGCTCCCCAACCTATTATCCCCGATCTCTTATATTCTGGCTTAGATCCATTTTATATCCAATCGGACAGTCAGTTGGACTCTGGACCTGTTGCTGCTGTCTGTAACAGGTCCAGACTCATCGATGTAAAGTAGTATGAGATACTGGACTACCTCTTGGCTTCAAAAATGGTGTGGATTCATGCCATGAGAGCTGATTACCCAGTGCATAGACCAACAACGTTTTTTGTCTGCCTGCTTTTACCTTTGTGTCCAGAATCAGTCCTGCCTTTGCCTGTTCATTCTTCCCTAACAGCCGCCCCACACAGAGCAGCTCACTCATTTTATGCCATCACTCACACCCATTGTGTTGCATAACTGTAATTTCCGCATCTATGAAATGTGACAAAATAGCAGCAGAAGTAGAGTACAGGCCATGGGCTCCACTTTTTCTGTTCCTCAATATTCACACGGAATATTCGAACATTGTCACTAAACTTTTACTTTGCTCATTGTGTTAGCTCAGACTACGAAGGTTTGTGTTATTTTTTTACTGCAGTCAACATGAAAAACCCTTAAAAAATGTTTTTTTGCAGAACCTATAGAGTGCATAAAATTTCGAACCGATTCAAAGATAAAATGGCGAAGCTGAACGCGGTGCACTACAGTAGCAAACAGTGAGTGATTCTGGACACAGCCTGTGATAATCTCTGTTAATACATCCAGGCTTCATCCATTATTCCCTCTAAATTAGTCCTTTTTCCTGTTTCCTTGCCTGTTCTGTGTCGCATTAATGAGCAAGACAAGTTCAACCTGAATGTTTTGGTGGTCATGTGCAAGATGTTCCACAAGGCTTTCCACGGGATTCAGAGGTTGCCTAGCGACATGACTCTAATTCAATCTGAATCTCTATTCAGAGTGTTGTTTTGCATTTACTCACTCAGTGCATAAATATAAATGCTTATTTCTGATATTTCTGGTGTGCAGTGTCTGCGGAGTTCAATAATTTTGCTGTGTTTCCGGCTACGCGAGCGCGTTTGGTGTCTTTGTGAACTTTACTTCAGAAGTGAGACGTGCTGCAGGAAATGTGGACTATGTGTGGGGGCAGGGAAAGGGACAAGATAACAAACGGAGGCTGAGTCCTTGTGTTTCTGGACATGTGCTCGATAAACAAACCATGAAATTCAATAAAGGCTAACATGTTTGCTGTCAGGGCGCTCAAGGCCAATCTGCTTAAAGGTCCCCCGTGTCACCTAACATAGAGATCACAGGGGAAAAAAGCCCCAGGAACATGTTCACTTCACATGAACAGCTGTGGTATTAAGAGGAAGGACCATAACGTCCCTCGCACTACAACACAATGTCACCTTGCGAATATGAACGTGTATGTTTGTGAGCCTCCAGAACCCTCATGGACAAAGAAGGAAGGACAAAGCGAGAGCAACCTACACATGTCCCGTCTCGTGAGCCACAACGAAGGCTGAGGAGAAGCCGTCTTCGTGGTTGAGGGTGCAGCTCCGGACAGGGTGGCACATTCCCGTAACTGGAGCGTAACCTGGTGGACATCAGGGAAAAGGAGGAAGGTTATTGTAGCAGACTGTTAAATGAAAAATGTCAAGTAAACTTGACTGTCCAAACGCTGGCATTAAATGATTTTCACAATTTTAGTTTTTAGTTTTATTTTGGCAAAGAGACTGGGGTTAACATCCCAGGTGTTGTCAGGTTTAGGCTACCGAAACACTTATGTAGTTAAGGTTAGGAAAAAGATGGTGGCTTTGGTTCTGCATGACTTTTTCAATATTTAATTTTACATTTTAAAGCTTTGTACTGTCTTTGCACGTATTGCGGTGATCAAAGCACTGAAAAATCATAATAAAAACCTGAATGAATTTCCAAAAGCAATGTCCTAGTTACTTTGGATTATCAACAGACCTTGTTATCAGCAAATTTCAGTGAAACTACTTCCTACCAAAGAAAAAGTTCCTGATGTATGTAGGTTATCCAGACGCAGGTATCTCAAAATCCCACAGGGCTACACAGAACTCAGATGGGGGAGAGAACTGAGCCTTTAACTAGGACAAATCTACGTGTATGTCTGTGTGTTTACATGTGTCACATATGCATGATGATACATGTGATGATGAGCTCTGCAGCACAACAGGAAACAGATAATACAAACATTGCAAAAGGGGGAGGCACAGCAGGGGGTTCAGCAGAGAAGGAAGGAAGCGTTGTTTCTTTTGTCGGCTTCGTGATCATTCATCTTTATTAAAATTCAGGTTTTCACCGTCCTGCTACTTCTTGCTGTACTTTCTTTGCATGATATTGCATCAGTCGCTGGAGCCACATTGTTGATATTAGTAACTGACACTATGGAAGCTACAGATGGCAGCAATGAAGAAACCTCAGCTGTGCCAAAATTAGAATAAACACGTGTTTCCTCATTTAGTCCTTCCTCTGTGCTGTTGTTTTGCCACTTTATTGACAACAACACACCTACTGCAGCTGCAACATAATGAATATAGATTAACTTGTTTGGCAACATCTAACTTCAAACCACACGTGTTGGTGGAACTACACACTAGCAGGCAAAGACAGACACGAGGGAGTGCAGGCTTTGTCACGGCACAAATTCATCAATCATCTGGACATCAAACGGCAAATCATTATTTTAATCATATCTAGTTTTAGATATGATTAATAAACTGTTAATAAACTTTGCAGATGAATAGATGTTTCCTGTCTACAGGGATCTACCCTCTACTCAAAAGCTGTTCTAATGAATTAAGCTAAAACAAAGAAGATGTGTGTTGCTAAAGCAAAGTCTGAGTTTACCTTGTAACTATTTTTTTCCCGTTTATAAGAGTGCTAAGAGAGTTATTTTTATGAACTCTCTCAAAAAAAAAACATCAAAATCAATGCTATTTTCATTGTTATTACAACTAAACATATACCTACTGAATACACATGAATAAAATGCTTTGTTTCTGAAGCAATTAAACTTTAAACACTCCACACACTCCAATCTTTAAAACTGGAACTGAAATTCAATAAAAAGCTAAAGTAAATATTTAGAAAACAAACGAACTAAACTGAATGAAAAACTGAAACCACAAAGAAACAAAAGAAAGGAAAAAAAAATGTAAAAGCAAAGATGAATCCTGAGGTGACTCTGCTCTGCAGCATCCAGGAGGGAAGACACTCACTCCTACACTGTCGGTGCGACCTCAGTCAAACATAACTGACTCTTCACGTGCTGCGCCTTCGAGTCGAGGGTGGGGGTTTGTCAGGGCATGTTGAGAGTGTTTTGAAGTGTCTCAGTGTAATCTGTGTATCATTGATTATTCTCTTCGACTTTATTTTGTAAAGAACACACAACTCTCCAGGGAGGCCGCTGTCTCCGTGAAAACTTTCTAAAACCATCTGTCCTTTAATCAACAGGCGTCGTGGTTTGCAAAATATGGGGGCTTAAAAACTGGCTGTGTAATGCAGGATATGACATGTTTGAAATGCAAATTTGGGGGAACAGCAAAAAGCGGAAGAAGAAGAGAAGAAACGAGATAAAATTGCGTGAGAGAGGACAGAGAGGACAGGGTAATTTTAAAGAAAAATTAAGGCTGAGGCAGAGGCACTCAGAGAAAAGAGACCAGAAAGAGAGAAATAAGAGCTGGGACACACAGACCGAACGCTGGTTTAAATACATCTTTCTCTTAATAAAAGCAAGAATAGAAACAACAAATGTTTCCTGACAGATCAGATGACCTTGGCTGGCAGCACTCTGTACAGCACAAAACAGTTTGTACATCAAAGTTTATGTGTTATTTTTCAAAAATGTTTGACAGAGAGCAAGATGGAGAATTAAAAAAAGGCTCTGGGCAACTTTTGCCACCTGAACTTTCTACACCAGAGAAATGCAAAGGTTTCAAATGACACGGCAAACAAGCAAGCGGCGCCCACACATGCCACAAATTAACGCGCACTTCTCCTCAGCCAATTTAATAACTGACAAGATGTCAAGCTTACTGCCGACGTCGCAGACAACCCTGAGGCTGGTCATTAACACATTTTAGTTTTTCATTTCAGTAAATTTCAGAAAAGCCAGTCAGAGGCACAAATCTGGAATCAAGCAAACTCAGAAATCTTTGGTGTGTAACTGGAAACTCAGAATATAAAAGAGAATTGATCATTAGTAGATTTCTAAAAACTGAAACCTCTGCTTGTTGTCAGTGGTGAACATAACAGAATATTATGGTTTTTCCTTGCCAGTCACAGGTGGCTTCTTTCTGTGTGTTTCTGATCGGTCTTTTGATCAACCTTTGACTGTTTAAGCAGAGGCAGATATTTTCTAACACACTTGCTCCTCTTTTGTACTAATGATCCAACCAGAGGAGTTTCATGTCCATCCAAGCCCTGGAAGCGCTCCAAACACCTGAGACTGTCTAAGCAAAAAACGAATGTGACTTGACTTCCAGAGCCCGAAATAACTCAACGCACTTTAAAACTCCATACGTAATTCATGCGGAAGCTCATTTTGTCAAGTTTTTGAAAGCTTCCCTCCACTTGACAGAATGATCTGCCTTATTTCTGCAGTAGTCACTTTAAATAGTTATTTCCCACCCGCCTCACTTTAAAGCACTTAATACTGCACAGTAGCTTGCACTAAGACAGCAGCTGAAATTTGTCAAAACATCACATCAGCTCTGCCTCTTCAGCAGAGCCCGAGTCTCGGCAGCCAACAAGTCCTCATACGTCAATGACAAAACAAGGACGAGCGTCCTCTGATCTGTGTTTTAAGCTTGACGAAAGACAAAAGGTGGTGTGTTTTTTTTTAAAGGGGGGGTGTTATCTCCACTGTGTGAGGTGAGGCATGAACAGTACCTGATGTTAATTAACTGCCTATGTGTATGAGAAGATACACCGAAGGCTTAGGAAATGCAGGATCACAACCTTGAAAATGATCCAGCATCATGCAGTGGGAATAGGTTTTGTTTGTTCCTATGTTGTTTGACGGATTAGATTTGCTATTTAGGGAAGGCAGAACCAGCATTTCCATTCCATCTTCACCATCAACTGTCTCTATCAACCTCTTATTGTCTGTTCACAGCCCATGGGGTGAAATCTGGTCAGTTGCTTTGTTTTTTTTTCAGCCTGTGAAAATGATTCAATTTCAAAACATGTCACTCTCTAACAGAGAAGCTTAATGACATCTTGCTTAGAGCCTGGCTCTGCGCTTTATCAAAATCTAACAACGGCTCAAGGGAAGTGCAAAGAAGGGATTGTAATATGTTTTCCCCAGACCACACTGAAACAATTCGGCCTTTCACTAGTGGAGTCCTACAGGAAACCATGAGGACATCATGTCTTACTGTCCTTGACGGCATCACAGAAAAGTGATGCTGCTCAGCGTGGGAATTGTCAAATTTGATTGATTTTCCACCAAAAGGCAGCAGCTATTGGTTTATTTCCCCCAATAGGTTATAGCATGAAATTGATGAAGCATAGTAGCTACAATTTATAACATAAAAAAAAATCTTGTATTCATTCATAAGTCTGCAATACAAATGGCCTGACAGTAAGCGTGTCAATAAATAAAGCAATTCAATTCATCAGTTCATTTTCTCCTCACTTTGGGGAAATAACTGTTGGGGGTGTTGGACCACTCATCTGTTCTAGTGGGTCTTCTACTGTACTTGGATAAGAATGAAATGGATCTACAGAAATAGCAGAACCGAAAAAGGACAGAAACAGCTTTCTGACTCTTTCTCATTCTTCAGGAAGTTGCTATGCAACCATGAACATTATGGTGTACGATCAAACACAAAACTTTAAACACATTTCAGCAAAGACTGTTACAGGCTGCTGCTCACATCTACCGTTTTTCAGTGACATAATGATTCACACAAATATGAATTATTAAGAAAATGAAGGCGACTGAAATGATGAAATAATCCAACACATTTTCAAAACTCTTGTATTGTAAAATGTTGTTGTATCCCAGCGGTTTAATTGCAGGTCACCTTTATTCCATTCCAGCAATTTTCTGTGTTTAAATGTCCTTTTACCACATTACCACTTTTCTTCACTAAGCCTTCATCTGACAGTCGGGTTCTAGTAATTGGCTGTCCACTCATGTAGACCAAAGCAACAGCCAATATCCTAACTGCTCCTGCCCTGTTTGCTTTAACAGGAACATTTCATAACACAGGGCTGACTTTTAACAAGACTAAGAGTCTACAGCCATGCCAGCGGCTTTCTGAGGCTATAATTACACACAGCAGTGCTTTGAGTTAAACACTAACACAATGTTTAGCTTGTGCACCATCATAGCTTAGATGGCAACATGCTAATATTTGCTAATTAACACTAAACAAGGCCAGTAGATCATCAAAGTCCATGGGATTGTACTGTCTGGTCAAACTTTCATGGGAATTCATCCCTGAGATATTTCAGTCTTGACCAACTGACAGACAGGCAAAGGCTAATTCTAAATGTATATATGCTAATTTTACAATATACTGTATACTGCACATTCCTTCTGTACCAGAGAAATTAAGTCCCAAAAGAATTCACCACCAATGCTGACATGACATTGCTGCAATGTTGTACATACATATGAGCAAGGGAAATGCTTTTGATGTTTCCATGAAAATATAACATAAGAATTCTGTCATTACAATGGAAATCTTTACATTTAAAAACTGCTTGTTTGTTACGCTCATTTATTTCAGCTTCTATTAAGAACTTGCAAAGCACCAGGCAGGTGCTGGCATCGAAGAACGAGCCTGCTGTACGGTGACTGGTTTTAATCCTGCAGGTAAAACGTTGTGATGCAGCTTCAGACTCAGTTCAGTTACAGAGCATCCGCGCAGGGAACAGACAACACAGCGTCCTCTGCCTTTTATGAAGCACAGAAGTCACCAGCGGATCTTCTGTCTGTCACTGGTGCTTCAATTCTCTTGTGTACAGTGAGAAAAAGATGTATTGCTTGCTGCACATCAAAATACAAACACACGCTGACCTTTTTCCATCTGTGCCAGGCCTACTGGGGAAAGAGAATGACTCACGGATCCTTTTAGTATTTAACTAGACGAAGTCCTGTGCTGCAAAAGTGAAGTGAAGATGAAGGAGATAAAAGAATTTGTCTGCATGGAAAGTATGGCAGCGTGTTATTTTCACTTACAGTACGCAGGCATGCGCTGATTGCTAATTTAACATGCAGAGACAGCAAGTGAAGTGTCCTTGAAACATCTCACTGTGTTGCTCGTAGCATCAGACCAAAGCCCTCAGCATGGGGGTAACCTCACTAACTATGGACCCACTGTGCCATGTCTGGCACGAAGCCGACTGAATTGAACTAAAACACAAACTGTTACATCACACAACTACTTATCAGTGTCCATTTTCTTTGTTGATGCAGTGAAATAAGAAGTTAAGTACAAAAAAATCCTGTCAATCCATTATTAAAGGTCTTCTGCTTACTGATTCCCAGCGTTGCCCACAGCCAATCATATTAATGTATAAATGCATAAATGATCTCCATGTTATGAACTTGGTCCATTGCCAAACAGAGAGCAACTCATATCTACAAGGTCAAATAGGAGGGGTCGTACCCATGAGAATGGCTTGCCTCCAGGCCCCTGGATGGAATAATCTGTCCATATGTGTAACCTGCAGCAACAATCATCAGTACGACTACATGAAAGCTAACCTGTGGATCACAGGTCACATGGCGGTCACTGGCTTTACTGACTGCTTACCACTCCAGCCAAGCAATGAGCTGAGAACATAACACTGACATGTCATCACCTTTAAGTTCATACGGTGAACTCGTTAGTGAACTTTTTTTTTTTTTTTTTTTTACACTTTCAGCAGTTATGGAGCAAGTTTTCTATTTATGTAGTGTTGTGTCTCTGGCCACCTGGTGAATGTAAGTCTAATTATCACTCTCTTTTAGCGCTGCTTTTGGAGTTGATAGAGACCTATGTTCATCAGCGCTTCACTAACTACGTCTGGCTGCTCTTTGGTGCTGAGCAGGTAGCAGGTTTTCTCTGAAAGCAGCTGCCTGCTGCAGCTGTAGATGACATTATGAGAAAGGTGAAAGTGAACCAAAACAGTAAAGTTCCAGCCGGACAGCTGAAACGTGCCACAGAGCGACTCAGATGTTCTGTCTCATTCTCATGACATTCACACTGTGCTTAAGTTGTACCTAAGGACGATTCAGCTTCAAAAATCAAAATGTACAATTCAGTGACCAGTTCCAGCCAATCTGGGCTGGAGATGCTGCATTTTCTCCCATTTCAGAACAGGATGCTGTGAGCCAGGTCACTGGGTCATTTCAGCCACAGCTGCTCACACTGACCTTGTACAGTCTGTTGTCTGCATATTACACCTGAACAAGCTGAACGGATGTAACCACACATATTTTACACCTTATTTTCTGTGGTGAAAAAAAAAGTGAAAAAAAGTGATTTCTATATATTCATTGTTCATGCTACCCAATTAAAATTGACCCCTGCTTTGGAAATGAAGTGTCACAAACTCACAGGCAGCCTGTTTACCGGATCAATTTTTAATAGCCTGTCATCTCACAAGTTTAGAGGCAACCGCTATGTGGACATCAGTGACGTCAAACTGTAACAGCATTCGCAAACAACTCCTGAAGTGTCGGCAAAGCAAAGTCACTTAGAAGGTGTGACTGATTAAAAATAACGAGCTGGCTGGATGGGTTCCCTGCGAACCTGCCGCATAAGATACTGATGTCGGGAATGTAGTTTAACATAAAGTGATTTCAGATGAGGTGTTATTTCACAATGGAGATCCATCAGTCTCTGATCAAGCAGACAAAAAAGAGTGACTGACATTAAAGTGACTTTATGTTATATTCTTCTATCTAATTTCCATGGTAATTTTAGGCACATGACGGTCATGATATTTCCCTGTTCCTCAATAAAAACTTCCAACTGTTTAAAGTTTCTCAAAAAAAAACTAGAAGTGCCGCATGGCGGTGGTATGCCTCCGCGCCGTTGGGTGCCTGTTTGTAGCAGAGGTAGAGGTTATGGCAAAGCATTGTAGAGATAACATTCTGAAGCACAACATTCGCATTAAGGTCACAGATCACTGTTCATCCTTGAGTCACAGTCAACATTTGTGCAAAGTTTGACAGACAGACCTCAAAGCGCTGTTGCATGTAGAAGAATCCAGGACGGACAGAAGGACGACAACCTGAAAACATAATGCCTCCGGGGCCTTGGCTATCGCCGGCGAGGAGGCATAAAGAAAATGTGTAATATTCACATCACAGCCACATCAGGACCACCACACCCTTCACACTGATAACCAACAAATGGGAAATTCCATTATTGTTGGAATGAAAGCAGCACTGGGGCTGATTGCACAACTTCAGCACTGTGAAACCAGCTGCTTTTGTTCCTATATTATGTTCTCATTCTGAACAAAGAGCATTCTGAATTCTCAAATTAAAGGCACCAAAATGTCTGTTGTGAATGCGTTCAATAAATATGAGGAAATGTCACTGTATCTGTGAGGTCTGCAAATGCCTTGGTCTCATCGGTTAATGTCTGGTGCATGCCTGTATGCTGCACCTTATTAATTCCTTCCCTTTTGCCCCCACAAAAAGGAAGGAATTAGCCGATTATCCAAAACCAAAGCACGCAATGCTCGACGGAAAAGTGAAAAGTAAATGCAGCTGTTGTTCAAAGGAGCAAATAAAAAAGGTATAAAGCAAGTTCGGTCTTTAATAGCGTTGACGTCGGTCAGTTAGTTGCTCTCATTGCTTCGGTTTGGCTGCTGTGGAGAAAATAAGAGCTGGGCAAGCAGTCAATATCTGGCAGACAGTGCAAATTGCCTTGAGACTCCTGTATTTCCAGGTCTGCGTGCACAAGAACAGAAATTGAGAAAAGGTGCCAAATATGAAGCACAAAAGGCCTTTGGGCTGTTATCCTTGGAGGATCAGTCGTGCTATTTGCACTTGTTAGTGGTGATAAAGGGCATTTTGATTGCTCAGTGCTCTTTTTCAGTGCTTGTGTTTTGTTTTTTGGAATCAGACAGAGGCCCTGTGTTTTCACTGGGGGCACAAAGAACTGTTAAAGCTGTATTCCAGACAGAATTCACAAACGATAGTTGTATACGCTTTCTTGAAAATCTGCATAATAGCTCAACATTTAACACCAGCACAAGATGTGTTATCCCTTAAAATGAATCGAGGGCAGTCTGAACCTCCCACGACCATTAATGTCAAGAATAAACCAAACAATCAATCTTTTTGCAAGACAGGATGCTTTGGCTGCTGCGTATTTCGATGGATAACCTCCTGTAAATGTTTTCACATTAGCAGCACATTAGGACAGGTCAAAATGCTGCAGGCACCCGTACATTCTCATTTGAACCACGCCAGTGTGTCCTCTGGGGCCTTACCCTGCATCCCTGTGGGGCCGAAGCCTTGGCGAGTGAGGAAAATTGCGTGGTCGTGGTGTTCGGCGTGATCAGGGTCGCCTTTCTGCTGCACAAACGCCCAGCGGCACACATTCTCCAGGCTCCGTGATGGGTTGCCTCTTTCAATGAGGCTGATGGACTGACAGGGAAGAGAGACAGAAATGCTTACCAACCAACCCTGACTGGTATATGAGCACATCAGTATTCTGTCTGAAGTCCAAGACTATATAGATTGCTAATCTTAGCGTGAGTAGTATTCGCTGTAGACGCAGGTTGAACATGGGGCATCTGGGGTGATAATAAGCAGAGAGCAAAACTGAATTTCCTCTCTATAATATAAAAAGCAAAACATCACATACATCACAATATGTCGTATACACTTTGCATATTACGTTCATTTTAAGTGTGAGCGTAGCCAGCATTCATTTTTACAGTACGTGTGAAAGAGAGCGAGAGTGACTGACCCCTGCAATCTGCATACATTTTCTTCCCTATTTAGCATCTTTGCTCCATTATTAATGGCTGTGGACGTGTCACTAGCATGCTCTGTGAGGTTGAAATAACCACTTCTCTGGAGCCATTACATGCACATTTCTGTTCACAAGTAACAGCATGAGAACAAGAAGCACCACTGCTAACAGCACTCTGACATGTTTGGACCGAATGTTGTGTGTTTGGAATCGGTATTATTCCGATTTTGCACATGAATGACAGCAGATTTAAATAGCAGACATGAGACAATTAGAGCATGAGGGCATTTAAAATAGAATAATAATGAGTGAGAGTTGAAAATAGACGACCCGTTGCTCTGTGGAAGTGTCGGTCCTGTACAATGCTCTGTTTGTGTACTCCTGGGATGAAATTTTACACTGAGGCTGAAATGTTTTTCTCTCTGTTTGCTGTTACAGCCACTGATGATGGGCTGATGCTTCACCTCTTTGTTTCTCCACAGCAAACACAACAAATTGTTGGGTACAGACGTTCGGCGTGGCGGTGGTGGCGGTGGTGGGGGGTGGGGGGCGGTTGCTTTGCCAGAGCTTCTGGAACGTTTTAGCCAGTGCATAGGGAGATCTGTGCTGATAGAGTCCGAGCCAGTAAATGTTCTCAACATACCACTGGTGGCCTCTATAATCATGTGGACTATATGTTTATTATTCTAATTGATGTGTTGTGGTTCTTATGCAGATTGTTATTCTTTCCCTGTGGTATCTAGCTGCTGTACTGTATCCCATACATTCGAGGTAAATTTTAATTTCAGTTGCGTTTACTAGATTAGTTATTGTGTTGTACGGGCTACGGGGCAATATTGTACTTCCACAGCAGATGTTTTATTTCTTTGTGATATTTTTATTTTTCCTTTTAAGTTTTTTTTTTTGTTGTTTATTGTATTGCCTTTTTTCTCTGATTAGTCACCCCTATAACTGAATTTGTTGTGTTTTATCCAACACTGCACTTTTACAATTGCTTCAACTAAAGCTTTTAAAGGATAATTTCTGTCTTTAACCTTGTTTTGAAGTGCGTTTAGTGGCTCCACACTGTAGCCGTGGACCTGCATGCATAGCCAGGGTGGACATGTGGTTCTGTGAAATTGTGATTGCTATCTTCTTGCTGGTTGAAATAATTCACAGATTAATCGATAACGAAAATAGAGGCTCTTACTGACGAGGACTGTTTTGGCACCGAGACGGTTGACTTCAGTCTGACGGGATCAAACTCTCTGAACATTGTGGAGAAGCATTTTTCTGTCTCTCGGCTGCATTACAGTCTTCTCCCACACATCCGTAAATTGCACTCTGGGGTGCATACGCTCTCCTGTCTGAGTTTCTGTCATTTTCTGTAATTTCTTTGCAGATTTTTGGCAGATCAACACAAATGGACTGTGAAACCTCACCTTGGCATACCCCAGCATGATCATCCTCACCAGGACCACATTGATGTGGACTCCCAGCGACTCGTCGTGGTAGATCTCGTTCACCTGAGAAGCAGAGGGAAGACATTATCAATCAGAGGACCTTCGATGGCTCGCACATACAGCATTTCTTTCAAGGCATTTGCGTCACTGACACATTACACACCCCCTGTCTTGTTAATTCAGGGTTTCTGCTTTCCACTCATCATTGGAGGAGAGCGAGAGAAACAAACCATTCTCTACGACTCACTCTATGAATAACCGTAATCACAGACCTGTGCAACCACTATTTTGTGGCATTCTGAGAGCCAGTGAACACAGAAAGGAGGGCCGCCCTATAATCACGTTCTTGTTCCTTTGCAAGACATGGTTGCCATACCAGAAAAATTAAAAGAAGTGGTCTTAATCAGCGTCCCTGCGCTCACAAGTTTTCAGGAAAAAGAAGCTTCTGATTTGATATGCATAGCCATGCCTTGATATATGAAAACTGGGGTGTTTGTGATGAATGCAGACATATTATAGGTAGAACAAGGTTTGATCTGCTTCGTAGGGCTGGTTCCAATTTTCATATGTAATGAGTGGAAAATCTGTAGAGTTTAAAGCTAAGAGACTATAGAAGAAAAAAAAAACATGCATAGAGCTACAGAGAAGCCTATGATGGAGGCTTTTAGGTATTCAGGCTGTCTTAGCTCCCTGCAGCCTCGGAAGTAATGTAAAGAGAACTGGGTGAGTCAGTGAGACCAGCCAGTGAAGGACTCTCCACAGGTAGCCTGACTAACATTTTCCCTCGGGTTAAATCTGAGGGAAAAGGTAAAGTGAGCATTTTTTTTTTTTTTATTCTCAAGCACACAAGCACCAGTTGTGGCCCTGTTTTTAGCAGTCATCGCCCTGTTTTACACCCCTATATTATCTGCCACAGCCCTGTTGTGTATTTGTAATCAACCAGAGGGATCAAATTTCCCCTTCAGGGATCAGTGTCACTCACTGTGTGTGGGTATCTATCACATTTTAAATATGCTGCTGGATTTGCATTTGGTTTACATTACCCCGTGTGCAGGTCCATTCATCTACATGAAGATGATGAGTTTATGAACCTGTCTCTTGACTTTCTTTTCAGAAAATTTTGGACACATCTAACCATAATATGAAATTCACGCACGACAATATTCAAATTTAAAATAACGCACTAATAGGCAACAGCAATAATAGGCATTATATCACATTACACTGTATTATACACTTTGAAGAGCTGTCATGTCGTCACATGAGAACTAAGAATCAGGACCTTCCTTTTTATTGACAGCTAACCTTTAAAAGGCTCAGTGCGATGTGTGTGGTCACCCATCATTCTGTCTTCAGCGCTGCTGCTTTGCCACTAACTGATTGACCGTACAGTAGGTACCAATCGAATCAGTGAACAGATCAACGTCTTGTCCAGCTCTCCAGCTCTACATATGACAAGACCTCTTTAGCAACCAGGAGCATTTGGAGCGACAGGCAGCGTCACAGTGGGTCTCATTTTCTTTGGGCCAGTGATTCCTCACTGAGTTTATGCGTCTCATTGCACAATGTGCCAGTGTTCTCCACAGAGAGGAGAGGAGGTGGAGAAAAAAAAAAAAATATTCCAGCAGCATATGATCACATGCGAAACTGTCCTCAGAGCACTGTTATTCCTTATCAACTTTTTAGGGGTGCCGAGGAACTGGAGTGAGCAGTGGAACAAACTCCAAACTGCTGCTTTTCTCAAAGGTTCAATGGATTCTATTACTCATTACTTCAGACTATATGAAGCAACAATCCGGCTGAATGTGACCCAAGCCACAGAGGGGTGTTTCATTTTGAGAAGAGAGAGAGAAAAAAAAAAGATAAACGCAGCTGATCCTGAACTCGCATCAACTGGCAGAGCAGCTCTGCTCCGCTGGTAGAGGCTGCACCGTCAGAGGCTGCACCCTCAGAGGCTGCACCCTCAGAGGCTGCACCGTCAGAGGCTGCACCGTGAGCCGCTCCTTCAGGGTGAGCTAAAATTACCACCACGTATAATCTTTGTCCCACACACTGATCTGCTCTGCCTCAAAGGCTGGTCATTAACAGGTTCCTCCATACATTTACAGTAGCTGAATGCGTTCAGCTTCACATTTTATTGATCCAGCTCACGTTCACTGGCCCTCAGCTAAAAATGGCCACCATTCATCACTGGGGAGGGAAACGGGGAACTGATGGAGTGACCGATCAATACCACTAACTGGATTGCTTCCCCAGCCAGAATGTCTGCCTCAAAACTTTCTGGTTTGTAATCAGTTCACGAACGTTGTCTGTAAATTGTTGCCCTCTCAAGTGTTGGATTCACTTTTGAATTAAAACTTGATAGTTAATAATCTGTGTACATTCGATGATAATCTGTGCTGATGAACGTGTTAATAAGAGATTAATGCATTAGCTGACTTCCCTTACATATTGCCATCTGTGGTGTATCATATGGCAAATTTAATAATAAATATAAATTCAATTCAATTACAGGATTCAGCATTTCATTACAGCTAAGGATGAAAGACGTGTGTCTTTGTGCAAAGACATTTAGCCAAAGATATTCAAACATCTTTCACTTTTTTTCTTACTAAATTAAGTTCTATCATAGTAATGCAGTATTAACCTACTGCACAGTATGTTCTGATTGATGTGCCAAAAGTACATGGACACCCCCATCCACATGCTTTTGTGTACTCTTGGCTGGTTTCCCTTTCTTCCACTTGAGGGAAATCTTGTTTGTACAACATTTAATGATATTTTGGACAAATGTGTTCCTCCAATTTTGTGGTAATAGTTTAGGGAATACACTATCCTGTTTCAACAACACAGTACTACCATGTACAAAATGGGGTCAATAAAAGAAATGGCTTTCCCAGTTTGGGGAGGGAGAGCATGATTGAGCTGACCCAAACCCCACCCAACACCTATGGAGTGAACTGGACCGCCGGCTGCGAGCCAGGTCTGATCACCCAATGTCAGCAGTGCTCTTGTGACTGAATGGGAGTAAATCCTGTGGTGAGTCTGAGAACAGAGGAGCGCAGGTTGAATAAGATTTACAAAAACCACATGAGTGCAATGTTGAAGTGTCCACATACTTTTGGCTAAGTATTTGAAAGGACATATAGCATAGCCTGTTCTAGTGGTGAGCACCACCTGAGTTCTTTGTTTACCTGCAAAACAAAACAAAACAAAACAAAACATAACATTGGAAACACCTTTAAAGTAATTCAGTCCAGACATAAAAATACAGCCTCAAACAGTGCTGTAACTGCACAAGTGTACCTAATAAACTGGTAACTGGTAATCAAGATAGTTCCTTGTAAATGTTGTTGCAATACCTAAATGTCACCAACAGAGGTCCATAAAAGTCATTACTTCACGTCCCATGAGAAAGACTCATTAATGATGCACTGTGGAAGCTCTGCCTCCAGCTGCTCTTGATGTCATAGGTGGTTTCAACTGTTTTGTTTCAATTTTTTTTTTTTTTTTTTTCAATTTATTTTTAGTGGCTGTGGTCCAGTGGAGCTCGGTTTGGATCATTTCAGTTAAACTCAAACATATGGAGAATTTGTGTCTGATTGCAGAAATGCAGATTATCATCTTGACAAAGGGTTTCAAACTCTTCACTGCCTCTAATGTCTTGTCTGTTCAGAGGCGTCGGCTTAGAGGCGTCGCTTCAGGAGATAGCGGATTGAACAGGACCAAACTTTTCATGGGAGCCCTTTACGGCGACTGAGGCGATGTGTAATAGCTTCTGTCTGACACTTTCATGACAGATGTGAAGCAAATATGAGGCCGTTATTGATCTCTGATGATCTGAGAGGGAAAACCGATGCTACCAGGGGAAGCAATTTCATTCCCACGCGTCTTTTTATGTGCACACCACAGAGTGAAACAGATTCTCCAGCAGCAGCCACAGTATTTATTCTACTTGGAAATAAAGGTCCAAAAAATGAATGATGGTGTGAAAGGCACAAATCTTCTTTACTCTAATACCCAGACAGGTCAAAATAATATGAAAAAGCTGATAAGCCATAAAAATGTGACAAAAAAAGAAGCTTACAAAATCCAAATTATACAACATATTCTGAAATTTGGTTTGATAATGAGCGTTTGATCTCATACCACCAAATCTGCATAATTTGTGGACATCACTATAATGAACGAAGCATGCGAGCACAGCTGAATGTACTGGGCATCCATGCATGTTATGTGAGAGAGACAGAAACACAGGCAGACATACAGACAGATGGAAAACAACCAGCAACAAATCAAACAGCAATAGGTGCTTAGACTAAATTGTCCAAATAAATAAATAAATAAATAAAATAGGCTATGCGCCACTCACTAATGGAGCTTCATTAACGACAAAGGATGTGACAGTAAAATAAGGGACTTAATTCTTATCTCATTTACTGAAGCAGACTGGGGACTGAGTGCGAAGCTGGAGCAGAACTAAATCAATGACTGTAGTGAGTGTGTGTCTGCGGGAGTTTCCCTGAAAATTAAATTGTTGTTGATCACATTGCTGAGAGCAGTGTCACACACACACACAACACACCCACAACACACAGTCAGTCCAACACATAAACCTACACACACACACACACAAACACAAACGCACACACATACATACAGTACATACAGGCTCATTAAACTTCAATCAGCCGCTATTCTCTGGAGGATGGTGAGAGACTACAGAATGTGTCTTGATGAGCAGCAGAAAAGAACGAATGGGAGAGAAAACAAGAGAAGAAAAGGAACGTGGACAAGAGGAGATGAAAAGATGAGGGCAAAGGGGGGAGGAGGGGAGGGGAGGAAAGGAAACAAGGAAAAGGGGAAAACAAGAGTCAGGAGGACGAGAGGACGGGTCAAAGAGAGAAGGGAAGAGGAGAAAGAGGAGGGAGTCTGGAAAGATGCACAGAGATACAGGGAGAGGAGAAGTGGGAGGACGGAGACGATCAGTGTTCAGGGGGCAGAGCCTGAGCTGCCTCCAGCTGAAGCCAGCAGGGACCTCTACTGGAAAACACCACCAATAACCTCATCATCTCATCAGCCCTCACAACCAGTGAGAGAGAGGAGGGGGGAGAGGGAGAGGGAGAGGGGTAGGCGCCATTGTAGATTTAATTACATGACTCACATTTTTCTCTTAGTAGCTGGACACTATTGCCAGCAACATTTCTTATGGATATATGTCCGGAAATAAAAGAAGTAAATGAGCGGAGAGTGAATTTATCAAAAGGTCATTTAGGAGGAATTTAAGACTTTTATTCTTTCGTGGAAATTAGGGGAGAGAGACAGGGAGTGAATGAGAACTGATTTACCAAGAGTAGCTTGATAAAACAATCAAAACTCTTACCATAAGTATTTTTATTTTTATCATTCCCATCTTTTCATCATTTCCCCCCACTTTTCCTTCCAGAAATGAGCTTCTATAATAAAAAATGAACAGACGTCATGTGTTGAATGATAATGAAATATTAAGGATTTGTTTTGTTCTGGAGGTCAGCTCGGTGCAGTCGTTCATTTTCGTAGGCAGACTCTCTAACCCAAACCCAGACTCCAGGAAACGCATGATTGACAGGCCCTGATTGGCTGCCATCGACAAACAAATTGCTGAAATCCCTCCAGTCAGTCCAGCTTGCAGCGTTTGAACCAGAAAGCCTCCATCCACTCAGCAGATGTACCTCATCTGAATAGTGGCGACAGTCAGGCCGGGTACAGTATTGTGACGGTTTTTCAATCGAGGGCATTCAATTCAGCTGATTCATCTCAGCTGATTCATCTCAGCTTTAAAATAAACTCCTTTCATTTCCAAAACACGAATTATGGAACAATTATGTTCAATAAAACCAGAGTTTGTGAGGGCAGCAGAGACAATCCTGCGTTTTCCCACATTCTCAGACAAAATAAGAACACAACGCAAACAACAGGTAAAGGACTGAGAGGAAAGAGTGTAAACAGAATTATGCAATCAGTGCTTCTGAACGTACAACTCTGAAAGGATAATCTTTTGCAGCACTGGCTGGAAAGCATTTATAAAATATTTCTGGGACAATGTCTTCACAGGAAATGCACGACAAGTCGTCAGGAACACGACCAGCCGTTCCAGCAGATAATGGGCTAAAACTGTGACACACTCAACATCATCCTGATAAAATCAGCGGCAGCGCAGTCCTGCTCATGGCAGCCTCACACATCCCCTGCTGATACACAGAAGCTCCATCCGATCTGAAGACATCACCTGCTTGTCAACGATTAGCCTTGTTTCTCTGATTTCGTCGGCTCGCTGCCAAACTGCTCTTATGTTTCAAGTCTAATTCTTCTCCCCAGCAACTTGTCATCAGCAGTATAAGAGAACAACGCCTATCAGAATTACTGTGTGTATATATATATATATGTATATGTGCTACACAATTATCTTCAACCCATGCCCAGTCCCACAGGGAGGCTTTGATCGTCAGCAGACTTGTTGCTGAGGAACAGTAGAAGCAGCTTCGGCAGTGAAGCCACTCTCCAGAGGAAGCATGAAAACAGAAGGGCAAAAGGATTCTGCCTGTTCCTCCATCTGCATCAAAATGTCTCATTAAAGGAACACCTCGCCACGCAACCAGCAAATGGTGGCGCATATGGCCAATTTATTTTACCACTAGTGGGGCTTTTCTGTGGCATCCTGTAACAGCTCGACGAGTAAACATTCTGATCTGACTCCGCAGACAGGCAAGCGGCTGTTTGAATCGACTGTCAAATATCAACGATTGGTTAAATGATCCCGCTGAGGCGCAACTACACCCGAAACAGATGTAAAGAGAAGACGGGATGATGCTGGAGATTTAATGGCACACCCCTTGTGTTTGAACAGAGGGCACCACTCCAGGCATTGACAATGGGGCATAATCTACACTGATGCATTAGACTTCCCAACAGCTGTGCGTTGACTACGAACACTCTGGATCAGCCAACAGTGAACCAAAGCAGAGGAAGCATGGAAGAGAAGCTCATATCATACATTCAGACCATGCAGAGTTACAAACTGTATGTGATTGTTATGGCACGTTAGAGGGTACTGTAGCCTCCTCTGTATTGTTTCTGGCCCCGGGAAACAGAACAAAGTACTCACTAATACTGACTCAGTTCTCAAAAGACACAGAATAAACTGTGACCTGAAAAACTGAAGTTTAGTTTCTGTTTTTGTTTTTTTTTTGTTGTTGTTGAAAACTTAAATAGTTTCTGCTTTTACACCTTCACATTAAGATGGATGCTCAGTTCTGATCTCTATCAGTTCCAGAGAAAATATCCGACTCTTTAGCTGCTGGATGTTCCCCTTCCTTCTCCAGTTAGTCACTACCCTTCACTAACCTTGTCTGCTTGCTGTGGGATGCAGGGCAGGAAGCATTTAGCGTGTTTATCTGAGCTTATTTGCCGAAGACAGCCGCCTGCTGCTGCTGGAGACAAGGTTTGACGCGAATGCTGAGACAGCAAATGTTCCCCAAAACCACAACTATAATCTGAAAGAGGCTAAAAGTCCCCAAAAGCTGCAATGTTTTCATTTTTTTTTCGTTGTGGTTGTCAGTGTGAGTGACACCTTTCACAATATGCATCAGGATTTTTTGACATTGTCAATAGAAAATGTGCTGATAAAGCTATCTTAACACAATATTTGCTTGACATGTACACTGTAGTTATTCCTCCTCTCCATACAGGCAGTGAACTGATCCCTTTGTAAGAAACAGTGCATGTTACAGTTCAGCCAGCTTTACCGCAGCTTTAGCCGTTAGCCAAATCAAGTGGATGTGTCCACCCTGGCAACAGCCCAACATGCAACTAAAAGGTCATATCCTCCATTACCATATGATTTGGCCGACTCCAAACTTCATACAGCACGTGACCATACAAATGACGTGAGGATTGTACATTACAATCTCTGCGGTCAGCACACTGTGCTGCAGAAAAGAGCATTAAAACTAGTAACGAAAGAAAAAGTGTGAGTGACTTACAATATTCATGAGAGTGAGTAGGTAGTTCTGCACGTGCTCCTTGCCATGGAATCGAACCACCGAGTCATCCACTCCCAGCAGGATTTCAATGTTGTAGTCGTCCTCCCCAGCATCTCGGCGGCGACGGCGGCGGACAGTTTCGTTGACCTGCCGGGCTACAGAGTCCAGAGCCCCCGGTACATCCAGCTCTGGTTCTGTACAGGGGTCAAGACAGAGGAGATATACAGTCACCGTTAAACTGGAGGTGTAAAAACAAGAATTCATTCCAGCTTATTTTTATTTTTGGTCTCAAAATAACAATAAATACTTTCACAGCTAATGATTCACACCTGGGACTGCCAGCTTCGTCAGATAAATGTTCTGAAAGACCCTGAAGACTCCTGAACTTATGAACTAAGCCCACATAAAGGTTTGAAATCTCTTGAGTGTGCAAAGACAACAGGTCTGAGACTCTGTAGAACAAGCGGCTCATACACTGCTGAACTGCTATCAGGCCATTCAAACCACAATTTCATTTCTTCCCAACAAAAGCCGATGAGATTCACTGCCATTAACAGCACAATAAGACAAACAATCTATAGTGATCTTAAGGCATCTTCACAACTCGTAGATTATCCGCTGCTGTTATATAACAGGGAAATCAGATTTGACTTCAAAGCAAGCTTCTGTCTCCATTTGATATGAAAATGAAGTGAATTATCTGACTTGACAGTGTTTGCTCCCCTCCGTACTCCCTGGTACTGAATCAGACCATGAAATTGCTAATACTTCCCTTTTTGATGGAACGGCCCGCCAGTGCTTAATGTCCTCCTAACACTGCTAAGCTTTACACTCTGAAGGCTGGGGCCGTCTCTGTCAAGCCTCTCAGGGAGCGCTGCCGATATGAAATCCTTCATCTGGTCCCCTCGATAATCCTGACGAGAGCAAACGACTCTTACTCTGAGACCTGATCGAGCGGCCACAGATATCCCTTACTTTACACTTTGCTGCTTTACAGTAAGCACTGGAGATTAAATTTTCCACTATAATGACCGAAAAAAAAATCCTTGGGGTATCAGCACTCGGTTGTTCATAAAAGTAGCCAGTAGGAGAGTTGCAGGTTCAAACCCCAGCGGGGGGAAAATCTTGGCAGGGATGTGAATGAATCATCAGGGTGTCTTTGAGTGAGGCTGTTTTGCTTCGCTGGAGCTGCTGGCCAACACTAAGGCTGTGATTATGCCCACAGTTTGTTTTGTTTGGTCTCAGCCACAATGGAAAACTGTACTGTTTTGTTAGTTTGGTGTGTGGTTCATTCTAATCTCTTTGACATAATCTCAAAATGAAATGAAGCGTGTGAACCCTCAGTGCACTCCATGTAGTTTAAAACAGAGTTTCTCAAATGTTTTCAGGCAGGGGAGATGGTTTACTGAGGTTCCCTCGGTCATTCCAACATCATTCACGCAGAAATGTACTGTTCACTGCGTTCTACGTTGTTAAACTCAGACTCTCTTCATTAACAGAAACACTTCCATTTAAATCTTGTTAATGTTTCCATCACCAAAGAAAATGATCAACATTTCCTTCACAACAGTCAATTAATGACATGGACTTGATAAAATCTCATTACATGCCAATAACAGAGCAACAGCCCCAGCACAGAAAAAACAGCTAAATAAAATGTCACTCTTTTGCTTTGATCACAGGCTTTTAGGCTTTTTTTTTTTTTTACTTTTTATTCATATCATCTGTACTCTTATCTATGAAAACCATAGTTATTAAGTTATCAGGCTGACACAATGCATCATTTATCTGTGGGCTGTGAGATAAAATATTAGTTTGCTAATGCACACAGTGGGATCTGCTTTGTATAGCGCAGCTTGGTGCAATCGGTCCCCACTTGCAGAACTGTTTTGTTTTGTTTTGTTTTTTTTTTCTTTTCCAGAGTATATTATATTGCAGACCCCTGGCTGTGTGTGTGTGTGTGTGAGATGGGCTCCCCTGGGTTCCTTTTGAATTTGTTTAAGAGCGGCACATCTTCATTCTGACCCTGAAATTGAATATAAACTCGAGTTAAGGGAGGTCATCTTCCATTTGGTAATGTCCATAAACCTCTGCCTGTAGTCTGCCAGCAAGACAGCGCTGGCCTTGAACTAAAAATTGGGTTCATGTAGGTTCACATTGCCCATTTACAAACAAACCAGGGTTGGTAAACAAAGGTCACATGGACTCAAAAGCAGCTTGTGTATTAAAGACGTTTCGGTAAGCCGTCATCCTGCCGTGTTAGAAAATTTGGCAGCGGGGTGAGTCAAAACAAATCTCATTCCAGCGCATTTAGCTAAACGTGATGGACGTGTCTGCGCTCTGTGCTCGAATTAACCTTCTTTGGACCCTATGGGTCCTTAAACCAAAATCAAATATCACATGAAGAATCAGGTGAATATAAGCATCTATTTATAACCACTCAACCTCACGCACAGATATTAACCCACGCTGCAAAACTTTTAGAGGAAGATAAAGACATTGTCCGGAGTCTCAGTGCTGCTTTTTGGTGTCCTCACCTGCTCAAACTAACTGAAGATAAAGAGTAAACTTTCTTTCACACCAACAAGAACAAATTTAGTGTGAAGGACCAAACTGTCATTCCACTGAGAACCTCCTTAATATGAATGTCTGTACCTGAAGAAAGGTGAGGCAGAACATCTCTGAAAAAAAAGTTTTCTTTCCCTGATTAAATTAGATTAAAAAAAAAAAAAGTTTTTAGATTTCACCAACATAGAGTGTAGATACTGAGCTGGCAAATACTTGGAAATCTCGAGCCATAAATAAAAGCACAGGCCATTTTTCATTTTTTTTTCAGGGATGCTTAGGGCCGCAGACAGGGCCTGTGATTGAGTGGAGAGGGAGCTAAAATAAATAGTAAGAAATGGCTGCCACCTCAGCCGTGGCTCAGCTCCTACAGTGTTGGGATTGTGGAGTGCATTCCTTCTCTCTGCCGCTCCCGTCATGACACAGGCATTCTTGTGCAGCGGGCCAGCTCCCCCCCTCCCCCTCCTGAGTAAACAGGCTTTCTGAGGTCCCTACTTCAAACGCACAGGACTTCCCCTCAGCAGCGCTCCTTAAGACCGCTAGTGTGCTTCAGTCGAGCCCCCCCACCCCCCAATCCCACACAGCCCAGTCCCATGGGAGCCCCACCATGGAGTAGCACCAGCACCAGCAGCCCAGGCGACAGGAGAGGCCCCCAGCCAGCCCCTGCCCACACGTGGCACTGTGCAGTAAGGTGGCAACGAGGCCAGCCAGAGCCGCCGCAGGCTAAAAATGGCACAGAGGTAGGCGACAGGCAACTCGCCATCAGCCTGGAGTGGAAATCTACTGTGTCTCCTGTGACGGCATTAATAGCCACACTGCACCGTTCACAGACGCTCACACATTCCAGCAACAGCCTTAATAAGAATGACACAGATATAATGCCAGAGTGACATACTGTATATTGTAAACCCTGGGCGATATTTGCATTTGTTTGTTTATATTCAAATGCATAAACATTTAGGGCAAAGCTTCTCCGCTGAGGATGGAAATATATATTTCTAATCACGCACTAAATGTTAGTGCATCTGAGAGAAAAAAGGATGGAGCGTCTTCCTTTACGGAAAAAAATGCCCAACGAGTCTCCAGGGTATTACAGTGACAATAAGCAGCATTTCTGCATTAAAATATGGGCCGTAATCCTTTTATCTGTTCGGCTCTGTGGTGGGACTGCAGGATTGGCCCCTATACTCTACCTTGTGTATGAAATAATACAGAAATGCACATTAAGATTGAGGGCAGGCATTTGCATAAAATTCACTATGTGAGCTGAAAGTGATTTGTCTCGTGTGGGAAAAACCAGTGAGAGGTAAAACAAAGTGGGACAAATAGATGAAAGGAGCTAGATTTATTTATTTATTTATTTATTTATTTAACATCTGTTTTGTTAGAGTAGTCGGAAATTATGTCACTGAAAAGTCGTACTTGATGAGAAGCTTCAAAGTTCAAACTATAATACCAGACGTTATTGTTAACGAATATGGCTCTGAATGAGACTTAATGGTAGTGCTGAGGCAGTTTAAACTGGGTTTCCATGATGAGCTGATGTGGCTTTTCCAGGAGGGTGTTAGAAGATCAGACATAGCGAAATAATCAATAGCGAGACTCTTTGCCTTTATGACAGAAAGGTTAGCTTAATGCCACTGATGTCGTTCTCCTGACTCAGAAACACTCCGTAATCTCTCTGTCAAGAACCCTAGAAAGACATCTATCTGACACACACTATGCACTCCAACGGCTCCTGCGTTTTTCCATCCATTTATATTTACATACGCAGCAACATAAGAGGGTGCAAGCCACACTGGTCCAATTGGACACTGGCCTCCCATGTGAACAGATAACTGAGAGTGGGCTTAAAGACTGTGAAGAAGGCAGGATAATGGATGCTAGGACAGAGCACCAGAGCATCGCTCTGACTGTGGCTGTTCAAAGGAGGCAAATCTCAAAGGAGTTCAGTGAATGAAACAAGACACAAGACACCTCATCAAAACATTTACCATGCAGGGGTGAGGGGGGGGGGGGGGGGGGGGGGGGGACCCCTGACAGGAGAGCCGGACCTGTCACGAGACTCAGCCACAAGAATTAATTTCAAAGTACACAGTGCAACGCAGGCTTCTGGGTCTTGGGTAAAAGAACAGACGACACTGTGGTTGTTTGGTCTGGTGAATACCGGTTGTAAATTAGTGGTTCCCAGCCACCGGGCCACAGACCAGTACTGAACCAGGGAACATTTGCTGCCGGGGCAGGAGGAAATTATATGATACAACAACAACAAAAAAAAAAGCTGAACAATAATTATACACATTTATGGTCTATTAGTGCCTTAAATACTTTGAACTTTGTGCAGTCTGCCTGTGCTGCGTCCTTTCTCATCCCTCATCCTTTGGCTTGATTATCAATACAGCCAGCAGTTAGATCTGAAGAAACGGCTGTGATGCAAAGTCCATGAAGGCAATAATTAAGGTAATTAATTAAACCCTTAGTCGGGCCCACAGTGCCACACTCTGCACTATAAGCTCAGTAGACCACGTTCCTTCATTAATGGCTGTAACAGGATGAAGTTCCCTGTCCTTTTAAAATAATTTCCACATTTTTTTTTCCAGAAATATTAAGATAAAACACTGTTAACAACGTGGCCACTCCAACTCTTATCACAGCTTCCCTGGAAAGAAGCTCGCACCCATCAACCACGGCAGCTGACATTAATGTCTGCTTGGTCAGCTTTAACACTGGGAAGCTTCTCTTGTTTTAATCATCACAGCAGTGTGTGGAAGCTGCTTGCAGGGGTGAACGTGGTGCTGATCAGGGGGTTTCCATTCTTTCGGTCGCTGAGCACACAAGCCATATTTCTTTTTATGAAACAACAAATAGTCTGATGCATGTCTTCTATTAGCCTAGAACAAGAAAGCAATGTGTGACCAAAGCCGTTAATGCCACAAATCTTTCGTGGCTGACATCTCGTTGTACAGTAGCCTTGAATAATGACTGTTATTCTGTTGCTGCACCATTTGTTTCTGTTGGGAGCTGAATATTGTTTTTGCAGATGCTGCGGCGTGCAGTTACTTTGACAGACAGGCAAGCAGAGGGGCAGAACCAATTAACTGGAAATATATAAATGGACTAATTATGAAACATCAAGGTGGTTTAATTAAAAAAGAAAAAAGCCTAGACATACAGGGTTCTCTTATAACTGTAAGGTGGACCAGGGCAGTAAGACATTTGAGATGATAAATCAGTGTAATTTGCTGCTTCTACCTTTTGACGGTTAGGAAGAAAAAAACTGTTGAATTAATTTTCTAAAGCACCGTTTCCACACACATCTGTGCACCTGTATAATACTGTGTGCTATCATCACTGACCTCAGAGCAGTGGAAGCTGAGTCAAGGCAAACTTTACAGGCAAACTTGTCTGTAGCTAGCTATAGCTAGTCATGTGTCAAAGGGATCCCAGGATCATCCAAATAAATCATCCAAAAAATGACAGAAGCAATAAATGCAGCGGCTGGTAGTCCACCTAGCTTCCAGAGACAACTGCCTACTGTGGCCACAAGTGGGTGGTAAATTAAAAGATGAATGCAAACAGGCAATATCAGATAATTTATGGGAAATGTGAGGCGAGATCTCACTTCCACATCTGACAGCACGCTCCTGTACAGAAGTATGGGTCAGCGAGCAATGGTCTGAAATCGGTGGTGCTCTACTTCAAGACCAGGAAATGTCCACCTCAGCACTGAGCTGAAAACAACACTGCTGTCCTTTCTCGCTTTATCATGCTGGGAGTGCGGTGGTCTCAGTGCCAAGGAGCTCTGAAGCTGCAGCTGATTTAGCGCTGGCAGTTTACTTGTCATGTAAGGGAATTTTTGACTCCCTAGGGCACATAAAACCTAGCATAATTACACTGGATTTTATGACCGAGGCAATATTGTTTTAGCCTTTTCCTTCCCTCTGCCTCAATAGAGTTGAAAATGAGCGGTGACAGCAGCAACAACAGCGGCCTAATTACCAGCAGTGCACCACAACAGGATAAAAGATGCTGGCCAAGGCATTTCACATGGAGGAGACGCCATGCAGGTTTGCGGTTCTGAGCTGAAGGGCGGCTGAGATTTTAAAAGGTACGTGCGTGTCTATGTGCATTCTCTGTGGCCCACCCGAAGCTTCTGAATCACTGTTAACAGGCTCATGGGGAGTTTTAGGCATAAAATTGAAGCCAACTCTCCTGCTCCCACTGGGCCTTATATTAAAGCATTACTAATGATTTCTAAGTCTTGGCTGCTTCACCTAAAAAAAAAATATATATAAATAAATAAATAAACATTGCCATGTAAGATAGAAATGTTTGTAGAAAAGGCTGTCACAGAGGTTGTGTGTGTGAGAGCGCTGCACCTTGTCACAACATACTGATAGAAACATAAATGTAAATTAAAAAACATTATATACAATCTGTTAACCAATTTGTATACCATATATAAAGGCTGGCATTAGTATTTAAACACAACACAGATGAAATACGTCTTAAAATCAAGCATGCCGAAACCCTTTCAGTGCCACTGACTTGGTATTTTATGTTCACCTTCACTCTGAACAGGGCAACGATTACGGGTCAGTGGTCTCTCAGGTCGACAGTTACTCCGGCGTAGGTGTACAGTGTGTCTCCATCTCAAGGCAATGAGTAACACTTGAGTGATGTTAGTATGTCAGATCAATGTATCGCATTAATGTGATTATGGATTAACTGCTGCATATTCAAACCCATTACCAGGCAATGACAGGTGATTAATGTGACAATATTGAAAAACAGTCCCTGAATGATTGATCTGATTAAAATCTCATCTGGATCCTGATCGCAGCTGATATTTGCTCATCACCCGGCAGTGCTGGTCACTCTCTGCTCTTCAATTTAGTGACCTTGTAATCAATCTAAGATAAAGGCCAAAATAAAGTGACATTATGGCACGATTTTAGGCCATCTTAAAGCTAAGCCATTCACACCACATCCTGATTCAAGTTTGTGAGAGGTATCAATCTTCTCAACCCCTCCTTTTAGTAAGAAATTTAAAATGTCGCACTATTTCTTTAAGTTTAAAACCTGTTTACATTCACACAAATTCTAAGTGTTTCTCTGTTGCTTATCTGTTGTTGTGTTGTAGATGTTGAGTAACAGAATATCAGACTTGTGTGGAGTGTGTTTGTGTGTGAGTTTTGGGAGAGAGAGAGAGAGCCCTGAAGCAGACAACGGTAGGCCTTGTTGGGGTCGGTCAGTTACAACATGCAGCAAAACCTAGGCTTCATTCATGGTGGGGTGCGAACTGCCTTTCTGGAAGAAATGCTCACTGTATTTCCTTTCATGGAGTTCAATATATTTTGGTGACCTGCATCCGTTTTTTTTTTTTTTTTTTCCTTTTTCTCTCAAAGAACAAACAACCCAATGTCATCGTTGAAAGGTCAAGTGACAAACTGTTTCCACTCTCTCCCTGCCCAACACAACTGATAAAATACTGAAACGCTGAGATGTGAATGGAGCCTGTTTTTACCTCCAGGAAATCTGAAAAGCTACCAAACAAAATGTAATAAAATTTTGAGGAGCGTTAGGTCACGGACCAAAGAACTATGACTTGATTTTTGGTGTGGATACAGATCCATGTGCAGATCCAGTACGGTTGCTAAGGACCCGTAAACACACCAAAAGATCTGAACCATTTTGCCATTCTTTCTCTCATGAACCACTTTACTTGAATATTTGAATGAAATATATGGAAATATGGAGCACTGGCAGAGGTTTGTAGCTTTTCTAGTGCTTTTTCTTTTCTAGATTATTTTGTCAAACTAAAAACAATTACAGACCCAACAGAGATCAAGATTACATATTAATGTACTGTTCCAGTTACTTGAATCTCAACCTGGTGATCACAACGTAAACAACAACAATAAATTATATCTCTAGTAAATTACTCATTTTTCTAAACAACCCCATTATCATACACAGGATAGATTAACCCAGTCTGACACTAATATATCTCAAGGGTTACTGTGTATGTGTATGAATTATAAAAAATATTTTGAGAAAAGCAAACATTCAAACCTGGGCAGGGAAAATCATTAAAGCAAGGTGTTAAAGCTGAGCTGAAAATATACGAGGGAAGTACAAACCCCGCCACTCATCCCACACAGCCAAGAGAGCAGCGTTTGCAACAACTCTTAATTACAAGATGAGTGCTGGGCTAATTCTTTGATATGCATGGTGTGATTTCCACACAGGCACACAGGCAGAGTTACTGCAGCTCTCTGATTCTTACACAATGCTCAGACATCTGAGTCAGGCAAACGAAAGCTGAAGTGTTGCAAGACTCAGGAATACTAAACACACAAATTTTATTTATTTATTTATTTTTGTCCCAGATGCAGTTCTGTCTCCTTTCTTTTTCTGGATCAGTATCCCGCTGTAAAAGGACACAGTGGATGACAAGCACACAACAAGCAACAAGAATTTTAAGTATTTGGCTCTCCCTAGCAGGCAGGCTGGATGGAAAAAAGAAAGAGATGCTCATGAGCCCCTTCCAGCTGCCATGTGACTTTTTGAAAGTAACTGGATGATTCACAGCGAGCCGGGAGAAAGAACACAACCGAACGTTTTTCGATTCAAAATATTGCTCAATGCTCCCAAGGTCTTTTCCATCCTGCTTCCAGATCCTTGGCTTGGGCTTGAGCAGCTAATTATCACCAGGTTTCAAATGGAAAGAACTCATCAGACATATTGAGGGTTCATACTTCTGAAGACGTGAGGCAATGTGGAAAATATCCTCCCAATCTGCTGGTTCATCATGCAAACAGGGACGGGTAGAAATATGATAATATCAGTCGACGCATGATCAGCTTCTTTAAAGACTTGTTTACTCTGCTAAAGGCAATGAAGAGGGAGGGAGGGAGGGGTGCCTGCTGTTGTATTCAGCTCATTTTTTTTATCTCTGAATTTACGCTGCATTGATTTTGAGCCTTGAAAATTTGCAGTCAGTTGTGGTCAGTTGTTTTTAGGCATCTCAAACACACACACACACACACACACACACACACACACACACACACACACACACACATATACTTACTTCTGGGCGGGGTAGGGTTACCGAGCACTAAATCGTTAAAATTACCTCTGTTTACAACACATTAGAGGAACCATCCTCACTAACAACACCAGCCAAACACCCGATAACCTCTAATGCTTTTGAATGACTAAAAGTAAATTGCTTTCCCTAACACTTCACACACTTCTCACATCCACAAACTGTAATTTAAAACACACGCCTCACGTCCTGACAATAGACATCAGATGGTGATATACCTATTTATGAGTGTTTGGGGGGGGGGGGGGGGGGGGTGCAGAGTGATGTTTTTTAATGTTTCTCAGAGCAGGTACCTGTGCGAGGAATTACAACACGGCTGAGTGTGAAATAAGGAAAGCCATTAGCTTCTTCAGAGGATTCATTTGCTGTTATCACAGGACGTCAGAACACAAGCTTTTCATTAAAAAAAAAAAAAAAAAGCTCAGGGAAGCAGACACAGCAGTGAATTACTTCACAAGCTCTTTTTTTTTTTCTTGCAGAATTGAGCTTTGAGCAGAAACCAAACCACCAGTCGTGAAATGAAGACAAAATAGCCTTTGTTCGATCTCAGCATCACCTCATACACAGCTTTTATGTGTTCAGCCTGCGGTGGTTCATCTTCGGTTTTTACACCGATGATATCAAACATGGGGAAACATGAGCTGAAAGCAAGGTAGCTGTGATGAAGAATGAGATGGCTGCTTCTAGTCTTGTTGTGCATCTGCTCTTCACTCAGGATGGTGTATACAGTACATGTACTGAAAAACAAAGCAAAAGATGATAAATGTTCTACAAACATCAGAATGGTAACCGCCACTGATACTGAGTCTTAGTTGTAGCTGTTGATAAACACTGACAAAATAAGAAAATCATCACAAACATTAGCTACAAATATTAAGCCTATATCTACAGTGATATTACTTTGCTAACAAACGTTTGCTGCCACAACTGCTGCCTCTACTGACCACTAACAATAAGTAAGTGTGCTTTTAACACTTAACGAACAATGGTGGTCATCTAATGCTGAATGGTCGCTGTGTGATGATAGAGCCGGTTGTGTACGACCACACTGGCAATACTGCCCATTAGCCAATATCACACTATATCATTAAATTAACAATCTATCACCTTGGACTTAAGACTCTGGTTCACATGAGGCGGCCATGTTTGTTTACTTTTCTGGGAATGAGAGTTTGATGCTGATGTTACGAAAGTGGCGTTAGGCTCTAATTAACACAACGAGCCACCTGAAACCACCTCACCTAATGAGCACTCAGCAGCCCCACTAAAGCAGCTGGAGGTGACACGCCTTGCTCCAACGCTTTAAAGAGAGAAGTGACTGTTATTCTCTCTGCACACTGTGCCCCTTGGTCTCAGGAATAAAACTGCTGACCCTCACAAGTTCATTTACCCACTTGGCTGGTAAAAACCACGCAGTCATTCTCTGCCTTGTGACTTCTCACAGTATTCACTATCACAGGGTACCATCTCTTGGAACAGCTGCCCAGTGGCAAACTGTTCCAGCTCTCTCTCTGGCACCAGCTCTTGGCAGACATAAAACCCTTCTCAGAAAGAACGAAGAACAGCCTCTGTCTGCTTCACCTGGAAACAGATGGTCAAACAGCATTCATCTTTCACTGACATCACCAGTCTGACGCAGGCCTCCTTTTCGTCTGGAAATCAAAGGAATCGTGAGGAGAAATGACTCTGCTGATCCTCTCACAACAGACTACAGTATCTGCATTCGCAGTAATGGGGGGGGGGGGCAGGCAGTGTTATGTTCAGCCTCCGCACAAAAGCATGAAGAGAGGGAGCCGAGCACACAGGCACCTTGCACAAACCTTTTCATCCAGGCGAGGTTTGCTGAGCACACATGCTCGTGTTTAGCGGCGCCCTACTTTGCATGGCACACGTTCACCGAGCAGCTTTAGTTATTCATTTCCCTCTGCCCAGATTAACCACAATTCAAGAGGAACCTAAGTACAATATATAATTACCTGACCCGACCTGAAAATCAGTTTCCTAACAGCTGCAACAGGCCAGTGAAATGTTTTGAGTATACATTTTCTAACCTGCCTCCGGACTGTGCCAGGATGTGTCAGGTCCAACGGGAAAATGGGAAGGTTTTGCATTTAATCTGCTCTAAACGGTGCTGAGATTTGTCTGCGCTTCAGCTGCACTTGTGAGTTGTCTGCTGTAATAGTGATTAGCTTAATAATTACAGAAGTAAGCAGCTTGGCAGCAGTTAACACGACTTACTCCAACTTGTCTTCTATCGCCCGAGTCTTGAGTTTCCTCACTCCTCTCCACCGCTAGATCACATTTTCAGGCAAATTCTGGGAGGATTATACACTACAGACTATTCTCTTTTGCTTTTTTGTCTCTTCTTCCCTTGAATGTTTTTCATTCCTGCCAGCTCACCAAATTCCTCCACACTCAGCCAGACCCCACTCTGCTTAACACATCTGTGTGACAAATATAAATCAGAGTTTTCCTTTACCGTAAGGATCTCTTTCTCTATCTTTTTTTCTTTCACTGCCTCTCTCATAGCACAGCTTATTTTCCCAAAGCTTCACCGGCTTGTGAAAGTTATCGATACGCCCTCAGACATGAGGCCTTTCACTAGCTTCTCACTCTATTTTCACTACCATGTGAAAATAAAACCTAATATCCAAGTGCCGCAGAGGGTGAATCCCTCACCTGGGCATCGGGCCAGATAACAGGAGATCAGATCTCAGGGGAGCACTGAGGAGTCCAGACATTTGCTCTCACTGTAATTCTCATTTCTCCAGGATCACACACACTCGAGTGTCAACATGATTGGCTGTGTGTGTCTGTGTGTGTGTGAGGGGAAGGGGAGGGGGGGGGGGACTACATGCCACTGTGTGATTGTTTACGTGTGTGTGATAATATTGGTAATAATGGTGCGACAGGTAGCATTTTGAACCTCAATATATCATTATGGCTGACACTGAAACTGTCAATAAATCAAATAGTCTGTCAACAGATAATCAATATGCAATTATTTTAATAATCAATTAAATACTGAAGGCATTTGTGAAGAGAGAAAACTTTTTAAGTTTGAACATCTTGCACCTCTTCTCATCCACCAGGGAGGAGAAAAGAGGGAGCAGTGACAACACTGACCAGGCAGGCGTATTGGTTTATCGTCAACACAATCAGTCCCATTTACATTTTCCATTCGTTTGTACCTGAGTCATTTTTGCTCCAGAAAACGACTTTGCTCACAGCGAAGCTTACTTTTGTCAGGATAGATTCGGACTGAGGCCCGATCGGTGTGATTACTGAGTCATTATTCACAAAAAGGCTCTGATGTGAGTTCATTTCGCAACTGACGTGCAAAACTCTTAGCTTCAAGGTTCAATCTCACCACAAGGTCCACTCAGTAGACGTTCTGGAGCTTTTGATCATGGAACATGATCTTCATGAACAGATTAAGTTTTTCTTGTTGTCATGGAGTTGTAGATTTTTCCATTTCTTCCTATCACACACACATGCTTCACATATTTTTAAGATTCAGTGAGACTTTGAGGATAAACTTATATCATGCCATAAAACTTCAGATCTTGCCTGAGAATCATCTAGCGAGTCCCTTTTGATGGAACTCTGATGCTTTTCAACTACTTAAAAATCACAAAGAAACATGACTGAGTCCTTAGTGAGCAGGTTTAACTATGAAACATTCCCGTTTTATTCTGTAAGAGTCCTTTTCAGATAAAAATCTCTTCCATGAATCGCACTGTTGATCCAGTGGAGCTCTATAAAGAAACAATGTTCTGGATGATTATTAGCACCTTTCCATGTGTAATCCCCCGGCTTTTGTTTGCTTTCTTTGGCATCTCGTATCACAGAAATTTGTTTTATAGGAAAACAGAAAATGCTCGTGGCTGTTTAACTTGCAGGAGTGTCAGCAGAATCCCGTTTCTACCAAGCGAATTGTCAAAACTGAGAAATTAAGCAAAGAGGCTGAGAATTATTTATTCAGATTCTTGTTCCATAAACAGCAGGATAATCTTTTGTTATAGGTGAGGCCGCAACAGGCACAATTCCCACAGTCCAAGTGACCTTAACAAAAGGAGAGAATGCTCACTCACCGTCAGCCAAAAGGGAAAGTCAACTCTAATCATATATGACCGAAAGTATGTGGACGTCCTTTACCAGTTCTGTAGCCTTATTGTCCCTTTCCTGTTTCATCCTGACAATGCCCCGTGCACAAAGCCAGGTCCATCAAGAAATGGTTTCCACACTTTTGGGAAAACCATTATCACCTCATCATTTCTTTTGTATGTAAAGTGTTAATATTTCCCTGTCGATTGTTGTGAGGTATGGACAAATTGGAAAAACAAGTACCTTTAAGTTACACTTATTCCATCACCTTTATGAGCGCCAGGTAAACCGTAAAAAGAAACCATCCGTGTTGCAGCCAAAACTGAGGCAGGTTCAACTTTTTGCTGGATGACCCTTCGTGTATTTTAGCTGGCCCCTCCGCGCTGGCACGCCTGCTGCACCAGTGCAGCGGCAACAGTCTGGGGAAGGCCCTTTCCTGTTTCAACATGATAATGGTGGGTTTGTGTTTTTCACACAGTGCTGCTGTATGTCTAAACATGGCCTTATCGCCAAACATCAGGATTGGACCTCACTAACGCTCCTGTGGCTGAATACCTCGCAGAAAGTTTCCAAAATCTGGTCAAACATCACGTGCGTCCTAAGCATGGACATTCATTCTAGATACTAGCTTTTTCACTGGACCCGTCAAGAAAGGAAGACTTCACATCACTTTCAACAGCTGTGGCGAACACTACATCTGTGAAATGGCAAGGACCCTGGGTAAGAGACTAAGGGTGCATTCAGACCAACTTCAGCCCAGCATAAAAAAAAAATGCAGCTCTTTCATTTGAGAGGAGCCGCCAACACAAGGCCATCCGGCTAAAAACGTGAACCAAGCTCAACATTTCAAAGAAGAAAAAATTAAAGAAGTCATGCGCATCTGCTTAAGACGGTCCTTGAACGACAGGGACTGCAGTCTCACCACATCTATAACATACCTGCATATTTACACCTGAGCAAGACGTCATTCCCTGAAGAAGCCGTCGGTTATAGTGAAAAACCCCAGAGGAAGCCAATAAGAGACTCTTGACCTTGGAATGTTTTCTCATCAATGACATTTTGTTCAGATGTCCACATTCTTTTGGCCATCTACTTTCTTTCACGGCACAAGTAGTCAACGTTTAAAAAAAAGTTTCTGAAAAGCAGTTTCTGTTTGTGTAAAGTTCTGAAAATCTTTGTTGCTCCTCGTCACCGGGGAAGCCGACTGCCGTTTGTTTTCACGCACCCCAGCTGCTCACAACCCGACTCTCGGGCCGTAACAGGAAACAAGAGGTGCCGAAACAAACACGGCGCCTTAAGTGCACACACTACTGAGATCAGGAGGATTGTAAACAGCAGCTTCACTTCCTAAGCCTCTCCTCATCCTCTCTGTTCCTGCGGAGCCCTTTCACAGGGGATGTTGACTTATCTATCGCTGTCTGCAGGAAAGCCAGCGCTGTGGCTCATGATGCAAGTTCACAAAAACTATAAAATATCACTGACATTAAACACATGTAAAAACATCAAAGGCTGCATCCATCAGCTCCCAGTATGATGAACATACACGGTGCAGTCTTGTCTACCGTGTGATCAATATTAAAGGTCACGTCTATACAAATACGTTTATCTGACCATTTCAGATGTAAAAGTCACTGAAATGTTCAGTTCTTTAAAGTGAAAAACACGAAATGGCATGAAAATCATTACATGTGGATCCACAGAGAGTCGTCGGCCTTTAGAGATTAACAGAAGTCATGGAAAACTGTTCCATGAAATGAAGCTTTGGGATCATACCCCTGAAAGCTCACAAAATAACACACCTGGGAGCAGCTGAGGACACTTGCGTGGGTAATTTTTCCCACTGAGCAGCTCCTCAGACTCAGAATGTGCCTTGCTCAGAGGCATCGCAGCAGTGGTTGTTAGGAGAAGGGAGGAATTACTCATCAGCTGCCATCACCCAGACTGAGGCTGGAAAATCAATCTTACAATCCTCCAGACTCAGGACATGACAGAGGCCCGGTTGGTTCAAGGTATGAAATCCAATCAACGCCGAAATATCACAAGGAGGGAGCACGGCCAAGAATCAAACAGCGATGATGGTTCTGCTGTACAGTGCAAATAATCTTCCCCAGCACCTGCCAGGATCGATGTTAACCCTTCATTTTTCTCCCTATGTTGTTTTTTTACTTGTTATATTGTTTAATGTAATATCTCATACAATCTTGTTTTTGAAATTTTAAATGCTTTTTTTTTTTTTTTTTTTTTTCCTAGTCACGTGATGCTGATCTGTATTTATGTTAAATACTGAAAACCTGATCTGTACAACAGGTAGATAAATAAATAAATAAATAAATAAATGAATAAATGAATGAATGAATGAATGAATGTGTGTTCAGCAAAGAATCTTATTCAAATTAAACATATTGTTCATTTGTTCTCCTGACAGCTCTGGCTCCACTACACTTCACTACAGAGATTTGCAGTCACTATTAGTAATTTCACATCTTATCTAACAACATTATAAGCTTAGAACTGCAACTGTCATCAGTCATTGCTATGTGCTGTAGAAGAAGCCACCCAGAGGTGCAAATCAATTGTTGAATTCACCAAAGACTTAAATTGTTCTCCTAATGTTTTTAGGTTTACAGTCAATGTTCTTCTGAATTTTAATCCAAAGTCAAAACTCTTTAGAGGTGCCACTGCCATGAAAACCCTGACCAGTGCTAACCATGTAACACACGTGAGGCGTTCAGTAGAAATTATTTACAGCAGCAGAACACAGATCAGCTGGAAGCGGAAGGTAGATGCTCCCCTGACAGCGTTTTGTGTTTCAGCTGTTGAAACGGGGACTGTAGTTTCTCTTTATCTGCCACATCAGTACATGAGTATGTTGTTTATAACTGTACAGACCATGTTTACCACACCAAGCTGTTCTGGGATGGTTCATTTAAAAGACATGATAGAAGAAAAGATGTCACAGCGGGGAGTCCGGCTTTCTCTAAAGGGACTGACGGGATAAAATGAAACGTGAGGACAAAACACACGCTGTATGTTTTGTTTCCCTCCTCCTGGGTAGAAGTCACCATACGTTCCAATTTCATTTCAGACTAAATGGCTGATCTCCTGCCGGTTACTTAAGGGGACGGAAAGCTCCTTTACATTGTACCTGGCTGATGGTGATCGCTGCAATCAATGCAGCATTAAAGAAATCTTGTTTTTTTCTCCGTTAATAATTTACAACACAAAAGAATTGTCAGAGCAGAAGATTGTCGCTTGCTGCATGTGTGAACCACGATTTTGCTTTTTCCTCCCCGCTGAGCTCCTGTGATCTCCTGTTGATTAAAAGCGGAGCACTTCTCGCATCCCCAGTGAGATGATGATTAACAGCCAATGGAGAGGCCAATTCGGATTTAAATAAGGGTGATAAACTTATAGCTGAGAAGTGTGTCAACAAATGAATACTTCATATGCATGGAACCCCACGGTGTTCAATATTCAATAAATGAAAAAAGACGTTAAAAAATAATCATATGAGTAATTTGTGAAAAATGTTTTCATATTTATTTTCAAGTCTAAATTAAGTTAAAATATTAAAACTCGACTAATTTATGTACTGTATCGCAACCGCAGCAGAAATAACACTTGTCCTGAAGATGACAGAAGAAAAAAAGTGAAATCCAATAATATTCTGTTATTAACATTACATAAATTGTATATTTAATTTATGTTTTTTTAAACAGTTCAATCATATGATTATTTATTTTTTAATGTCTTTTTTATTTATTTATCCAACACTTCATACATATTCCATACATACGAGCACTGACAGCTGCTCCTCAGAGTTATTTTGAGACATTCAGAAGCCAAAAACAATCTTTTTTTTGTTTCCATCTCTATTCACAAATTCAGACGCTCCTTATTGTATTAAATAAATAACATTTTGCCAGAACTGACCAAAGAATCTCTTTGGGATTGTTCAGAACTGCCAGGCAAATAAATATTCATATCTCAGTTTTCATGGCTTGTGTGTCAGCCTACAATCAGGAAAAAATAGAATCTGAAATGCAGTTTTGGAATTAGAAATTGAGCAGCTGATTGCCTGAGCACACTTTGCTCTTTCTTTGGGTCGACTTGTCTTTAAGTTTAGTAAGTCTGAAGTCAGAGAAAATGGTTTTCGTAACCGCAGTCAGACCCAATGTCTCTACTGGCAGATGATTTTTGTTTTTTTTAAAGGAAATGCAACCCTTACTGAGTCTGTCAGATAGTTCAGATATTAATACAAGCATCACACTGCTGTGCATTCATTAAGACGCCATACACAAGCACATTATGCATTTGCATGATGACACAGCCTGTCTGGCTAAAAACCAGTTTTTCAGCTCTGTTTACACCACGGCCAAACCCAGCCGAACGATCAGACGGCGGATCTCAGTGGATGGTTTCCTGTGTATTATTTTACTTACTCGAGGAAAAAAAACCCAACACATCTTTTATATTGTTGAAATGTTTTCTATTACATCGACACTGAAGGTATAAAGCACTGTGTGTTAATATACATCCGTTTCCATCTTCTCCTTTCACTGACTGATAAAATGTAAATAGCGATGTGTGGACACTGCAATATTTGTTGTTCCTGTACACACAGTGACTCACATGATTCATAATCTTTCCTTCACAGTGGATGTGACACATTACAGTGACAGTGACATTTGTTTGGTATAAATAGAGCCCAAACTGGGTACTGGCAGCAAGCACTGACAGCTTTTAGCATTAATAATCAGAATAATAATAATAGTAGTAGTAATAGCAATAGTGATGTGACTGAAAGCTCAGAAGGAAGGCCACTAAGTGGATGTTAGAGCTCAGAATTTTTTGTCACACATACGAATGAACTTCCATGCTCACTGTACTTGTAGTAGCACTAACAGTTGTAGTAAAAGGAGCTGTGGATGTAGTAGATAATACTAATGCCTCCGCCTTCTTGAAAATAATGATAAAAATCTCCAAGCTACACCCACATGCTGGGCTGCATCACATATTTGTGGTGGGTAGTTGTAGATGCAACAGGAACTTGTCTGGCTTGAGAGACAATCCACTCGGATGTTTTTATTTCCTATGAGCGTGATACTTGGTGTTGTTATACCATGTGCAGACCTTACGGGTAGTTACACTCCTTTTGTTCATGTACAGTTGAACCTTCGTCAGCTACTGACAAAGACATTTGGAGGTTAAACTGTATGTGATAACTAACGAGCTCTGAGTTTGTGATGGTTTTATGTCAAGTTCAAGTTTTTTTTTGTCCTTTCTCCACTCTACGTTTTTCCCATTTACAATTGTGACCTTAAAGCTTGAGGGCAGGTAACTGTCCAGCATAGCTCACTGCCTGTCCCAGTAGCAGTTGCCCCTGTGGTAGCGGGACCTACCTTGCAGCTGGTAGTCCACAGATATGTCTGAAGGGGCCTGCAGCAGAGCCGATCTCCGGTAAACCACGTGGACCCTTCCCTGGTCCTCCAGCTCCTGAGTGCCTCTCTCCAGCGGCTCGATGAAGTACTCATCTGAGTCGGTGCGGATCATCCCAGCCTGCAACACAACGCAACACAACACCAGGTCGGTGAGTGAGTAGAACCGTGTCCCTCACACAGCAAGTGAACCCGTTTCTGCACCGAGAGGAAAGAGTGCGAACGGATAATTCTGGAAACTCGTCCCTCAAATACCCGGAAAGCATTAATGCTCTCACACTGCAGAGAAATGCCCTGCCATAACCACCCATCATCTATTAAACACCAACAATTATGATGATTACGTCACAAATCAAGTTAATTGTTGCATTAAGCTGTGTTTTCAAAAAGATCTGTTTTTCTTCATCAATATGTAAATTTATGCAGCAACGGTCCTTGAAAATCCAATGAGGCATCTTCTTAATGGGGGAACTTCAGTTGAAAATCCATTTCATTAATCTGCACACAGACAGGCAGAAAACACCATAATGCCCAACCAAACAACGTCCCACTAACAAACAGATGCATAAAATATGAGACAAGACAAAGACAGATGTGATGGACGAATGTAATATTTAGTAATTTATTCTAGAGAAAACGTGTTTGTGCTGATTTCCTGCTTTAAATGTATTTGGGTCTTTCCATGTGACATTGCTACACGTTGTTCTTATTCTTTTCCTGTGGCTTTATTTGCAGTTATCAGCTGGTTATCCAGCAGCTGCAGGCGGTGATCGGAAAGCTCCACGACATTAGTGACACATTGGTACAAAATTGTTCTGTGATGGCTACCTGCCACCCTCAGATTTCCTGCAATATGAAGCCAGTCATGCCCGTAGTTTAGGCTGGATATAAAGGTTCGCACTGTCCGGCTAACACAATGATGTACAAACAAACTGAAAGAACAACTCATCAAATCCAAATGATGCGCTAAAGCGGGCGTCACATGCGTGAAGGCCGGATAAGGCTGCATCAAAACGCACCACATGGTCGAAGGGACTTCACTTTGCCGAACCACCTACAGGCGTTTTCTCTAATTGCTGTGAACTCTCCCTTATGCATTTGCAGCTTTGTTTCTGTTTGCAATTATCAGCCGGTTATCCAACAGCTGCAGGTGGTGATCAGAAAGCTCTGTATCATTAGTGACACATTGGTTCAAAATTGCTTTGTGATGGCTACCTGCCGCCCTCAGATTTCCTGCAATATGAGGCCAGTCATGCCTGCAGTTTAAGGTGGATATAAAGGTTCACACTGTCCGGCAAACACAATAACGAACAAACAAACTGAAAGAACAGTAAATGCTGTGCTAAAGCAGGTGTCGCACGCATGAACGCCAGGGAAACGCTGCATCTAAACACGCCATATGGCTGATGGAATTCCACTCCGCTAAACCATCTATAGGCGTTTTCTGTAATTACTGTGCAAATATTACAACTGTGCCCTTCAGAATGCTAATAAAGCTTCAGCCCCGCGTGATGTTTCGTTTCGTCAAGGACTTAAATGCGAATATGTATTATCTGCTCGTCTGGGCTGCACAGCGCTCAGAACACTTGTCCCTTTGCCGCTGCAAACACCAGCAGCATCCAGAGACACAAGAGGAAAACTGATGATTTAAAGTTTAACAATCACATTCATCCGTTAGGGAGCAAGTTGCCTTGGCACACAAAATGCTGTCAGTGTGCACCTGTGCGCAGACAGAGCCACCTCTCACAGAGCTGCAGAGGAATTTGCTCCAGCTTTCGGTCGGACGGTCCAGCTCCACTGCTGCACCTCACAGTCCTTACCTCGCTCTGGCCTCTTCACTAACACTCTGTTGGACTGTGCACATATGGTGCTTTGCAACCAACACGCACACTGAACTCATTTCCAACTCCAACAGTCCCCGATCAACTGAACGCCCCCTCCGCCCCCGCCTTCCTATTTACACGCGCTGCTGGCCGAACTCCAGTTTAAACTCTTATTCAAGCTATCATGTAACTTCAATACCGTGCAACTGAGTCTCTCTGCTGCCATTATTAAACACATTAACAGAGTATTCGTGTCCCGAGGTGTGCAGCACATATTCCACTGAGCTGAAATTAAAAGGCCCAGCATCCAGGTGACCTCTTACCTCTGCGGCAGAGGGGAAATACATGATCATCCCAAAAATGTGTACTGCCTTCTGCCCCTTTCTGAGATCCTTATGTCGCCACAATCCTGTGATAGTCTGATTTGTTGCAGTTTAAGAGGGACAGATTTCTTCTGGCAACACAACCAGGTTTACTTCTTGCCAATGTATTCTAACAAGGTTATGAGACTGACATGCGTCACATGAAAACTGGATTATTGAAGTTGCCAGTGGCACTGCAACCTGGCATTTGGCATAATTTCTCATCATGGATGTTGACATGAGGAGCCACAACCCTAAAATGAGATAAATATGTTGAAAATTCATCTACCTCTTTCTGCCTGGGGACTAAAATAATGTGAACATGTACTTAATTTACTTATGACTGACTGAAACCTCTGCTTTAATATTAACATGATAAAAATGAATTGCTAACACACCCTGGAGCTCTGGATACAACTGTCTAATCGCACCTTGTTGAGTTTCCTTGCAAACAAACTCAGAGTCTCTCACAAAAACATATTGTGAGGCCTTGGGGCCCAACAAACATGTTGAATGTGCTTCCTTCCTCATAAAACTCTTTCAAAGCACATTTGGTGACTCTACAATGTGTTTCACTGGTTCGTCTTTTTTATTTATCCTGTTTTATGGCTCACATCCACTACACACCTGCATTACCTGCTTCTACAGCGGGGAGGAATGTGTTTCAGGTCACCCGCATGCTCATTCATGTACATGTGTATTCTCATGTGTGTTCTAGTCCATTACAAGATCACAAAAAAAAAAATAAAAAAAATAAAAAAACAAGGTCCCAGTCATCAAAACACTGCTGCAAAACCCCACAGGATGTCCTTAAGGTCAACATTTTATAGTTTGTCTCTTCCTAATTTAGCAAAGTAAAATCAGAGGTTTGTGTGGGAAGGTGCATTTGAATGCAAAATGTAAATTCTACTACTGCCTCCAATTTTTGATACTGAAACAACAAAAAAGAAGAAATGACAGTAGGACAGTTTGAGCCAAAAACAAATGACGACAATTTTCTGCAAAAAATCTATGCAGATTATCAAGGGTACTCTGTTTTCACTATCTAGAGTGTGTGGATCTTTAAGCTGAGACACGTTTGACTGAAAATGAAAACCGCTCATCCACAGTTACTGAAAATCCCTGAACATCTCCACGTAACATACAAATGCAAATCCAACGACAACATAGAAAATAGACCGTGGATCCAGTGACAGACTTACAGAACGGGCTTTTTGTGACAAACCACGAGTTGCTTGTGCAACAGAATCACGACAAAGCCTTGAACATATGTAGCATGTTGCCAGGAAACTCACAGCAGAGAGGATACAGACACATAATGAAAGAAAATCTGAATCCAAAGGATCATTTACAGCAGGACATTCTGTTCATATTCAAATGAAATCATGAATGGGCGAGATGCAGGGGGAGAATACAGAACAGGAGAGATAAGGTGGTTTTCGACACATCTTCCTCGTCAAAGACGCATCGAGAATTACATCAGACTAATTTGTATTTTTTTTAAAAATGCTGCATAGCTGCCATGATACTCTTAGTCAGGTGATACAAGTGCGTAACAGACAATTTAAACCAGGTTTAATGTTTAAAAAGTTCATGTGAAGGAACATTTTCAAATTGTTCTTGTTGTTGCCTTGTTAACTTAAAAATATTTGCAGCAGGGATTTCCTCCTCGGCTTATTCTGTGCATTTATCTTACACCTGCAGGCATCGCTCGCAGACACAGATTATAAATATTCTGTATGTCAGCATATATTGTCAGGCTGTGTTACAGTTTTCCTTGCGATGTTACCAATTATCAATTCCTCTCTTGAGCTAGCATGAAGAGACAAGATCAGGAGATCATCCAGCCTGAATTATCCCTGGCACTCTACGTTTTTTTATTCGCTCTGAGCTCATCTCCCACCTTCACTGACTCCACAGCTTGCAGCTAAACAAATTCACCTTAAGACTGACATGCTGACAGCGGCCGAGCCTCAGGCACACACTATTTTGAGTTAAACTCAAATGAATTCCACAAACCTTGCTCCCATTCACTAATTCCACGAATGCCAGAGTCAAGAAAGAAGGAAAGCAGAGCTGGCTCAGAAGTTAATGGGCCCAGATGCCAGTGAAAACCTTAAGGTGTAAAACTTCAACAGGTCGTGCTTCAGTTTGGGATTAGTTATTCAGAATAAAATGAGGGACAACAAAAGAGGAAATCTGAATCTCTTCCCTCTAACACATCATAAATTAGGGTGCGGTCCTATTAAAGCGCCTGTTCGGGTCAAGGTGGGATTCTGAGGCTGTGAAAATAAAGACACTGAGGGATAATTGGACAAAAGTTGTGGCTGCGTCGAGTGCCGGTGTAATTCTGACCATCTTATGAGCTGTCTGAGCAGCTGAAAATGCCACCTTCTTGTTAAGATGTGGCAGAGGCGAACAGCGCGAGGGGTCCAGGTCCAACTTTAAAAACCAACGTCATGCTTGAGTGTACGTAATGAGACTAAGAGCTGACACACTTTAATCGCAATCAAAGCCGGCTCCACACAATGACGCACAACTGGAGACTGTTCAGACGATATCGAAGATCTTTCTGTGTGTGAGACAACAAACAACACTGTCTACACTGCCGCTGAATTTTTTTTTTTTTTTTTTTGGAAACTGTCAAGTTTTTCAAACAACTTTTGGGGATAAAAAGTCGACCGGCACAGCAGAGTTCTGATCAATACAGCCAATACTGGTTGTTTTCATAGTTTTTAAACCTTTTTTTATGAGCTTGTCTTCAACAACAACTACAACAACAAAAAAAAAACCCTGGAGTATAAAGCAGAGAGCAGTTCATTAAATTTCTACTTTGGTATGTAAACCAAAGTTTGGTGCGAGGCCTTTCAGAAATGTGTGTCGAGCAAAGGAAGAGCTGAGCTCTCACCAATTTCAATGAATGGAGACATAAGCTATTGGACACAGCTGTCCTTAAATGAATTTTTCATCTGCCCTTACAGTGGAGACATTTCATGAAAAGGCATTACTCTCCCCCTTGTTGTTCCTGATTAACACTGAGGGGAAAGGCTCAGAAGCTAATTTCACCTTACTGCAACTTTTTTATCTTCTTCCAGCCCAGGAGGAGCTGGAAACTCGCCACGCATGCAGGAAATGTAAATTGAAATCACAGCATGTTGATTGTGGCCTCACCAGTGTTGAGACTGGAGGTATTAGAAAACCTACACCACAGTAATGCTATCTCTTCTCACGCTCCCTCGCACAGCACATGAGAGGAGGGAACAATTACACACATCCTAACATGACGCCTGAGTGTGTCATGCTCTTACAGAGAAAACACTGAACATGAAGACAGTGTCCCGACAGACGGCAGCGTTCAGTGAAAACATGGATTTGTTTCAGCGATTTATTGATTTGCCAATTCTTTCCCTGATTACACAATAAATCGTTTTATCTATAAAATGTCAGAAAGCAGTGGAAAAATACCCCACACAATTTCCCGCATAGACCATATTTCGTTGTCTCAATGGTGCCTACAGCAACAAACCACCACTAATGATGCCTCCTGCGGAGTTTAGATGGATACAAGCAGGAAGTCTGACCTAACGGTAACACTATAAAGGAAAAGTGAGGGGATCCAACAAGGTATTAGGATTCATCCTCTGCTGCTAAATGTCAGAGCAATCATTGCAATGCATAATGTGAGTGGACAGGTAGGAGATCATCCCTGGAGTGGAGCTAAAATCTGTTCAGTCTTCAGTGTAACATATGCAAAAGAATTTCCCGCGCTATATTACAGATGAGTTACTCATTTTGGAGAATAAGCAAAAACCTAGCTTCATATATTTGGAAGGATTTTAGGTGGAAACACAACACTGAGTCCAAACACCCCTATTAAAATGAGTACGATACACACACAGATTCATGCATGTACTGTTACACACTACATGCTTATGTTGTGTTTTTTTTTGGTGTAGAAATATTACGTGGGATATTCTTAGCTCAGCAGTCCTCACGTGAAAACTCTATGACTGAAGCGCATTGAATTCAAGATTCAATTTAAATATGATTCGACACAAGATCCTATAACGAAATTACAGACGCGGTCCCTTCCGTGCTGCTCTCAACATACAACAAACAATAATCAGAAAAAAAACACCACTCATGAAACTCAGGTGACCTCATACCATTCCTGTGGTGCTCTTTGTGAACTGCCACTCTAAACAGAAATTGAGACCTCAGGGGACGAATAATACCGAGCACACATTTTCAGAAAATTTCATTAGAGCCCTTATTTTGCTACATCTCGTCTCCAGCAGTGCATGGATCAGAGCTGTCACTGTGACCTTACCTCCATGGTACGGTTATTTTTGAACCATAGAACTTGTCTTGGGCCAGTGTGGCCTTTAGGAGGAAACACAGGAATGTCTCTGAACAAAAAAAAAGACGTGAAACAATACGGCGTGTCGGCGGGGAGTTCATTCTGAGGTCACTTTAGATATTTGCGAGAAGGATGTTTCCACATTTTTTTTTTTTTTTTTTAATGTAATCAGGCTGAAATGATTGTGTGTACACACCACAACAGGATTTCAAGACAGGATTTACCACAATACTGACAGTCAATTAGAAATGTATTGTCAGAAATGTGATATTTAATTTACAGCCACTAAAGAATATTTAATTGGTCAGTGCAATTAAAAGCTTTTAAATCATACATCAAGGGTAGCAGTCCTTATATGTCTTTATCTCTGTTACAGCCAAAATAATAAATAATTCAAAGAGGAAATTAAAGAGGACTGTGGAGTTACTCACACAGAAACCTCCTTATAAGGAAAAGTAATTTGTACGACTGCTGGATGAATAATTGAGTGGTTATTTTACCTGGAGTAGTATAATGTAATTATCTGTCAATAACAGAAGTCTGCAGCGTGACTGTTTGAGGCCAGCGGTTAGCACGGTCGCCTCGCAGCAAAAAAGCCTCCGTGGCTCACAGGAAGTGACAAATCAAGCAAACCCCCCACTGTCACTACGGGTACGCACAGACCATGAAACAGAACATGAAAAAGAAAATCCTCCTCCCTTTCTACTAAAACTATGTTCATTTCCACCCAGAGCTGAGACTGAGCAACACTGGAAGGACATATGAGAGAAAGAGACATCGCACAACACCAATGCCAAGAGGCTGATGGACCTCAGCGCAGACCACAGCAACCTCCGAGAACAGGAACCAGTCAACATTACAAAGGCAGACGTCCAACAGCAGGTCTCAGTCCACTGGCTGAGGAAGCTAACAGCGCTCCAAGATCACCTGGCAGCACAAATGAGTGAGCTGCCAACAACAGGCGCCCACCCAGACTGGCTAACACAGGGCAGGACGATCCTGATCCGCTGGCCAATAACTTCTGCTCTCACGAGTCGACACATGAGCACAAGAAGGGCTTTGGAAATGACACCAGAGAGTCAAAGCACCAGCTGCTGGTCGATTAGCTTCAATTAGGCTTCAGTTTATAAATCTGGGATCCGCACGTTGCTGTGTCATTCCAGGCAGTTTAGGGCTGTGATATCATCAGCCTCACCGATGAAAATGAGCAGTAAGCTGGAACGGCCGCTATTTATTAGCCACCATTTCCAAACCCCTTTGCCTGCTCCTGATGAAGCAAAGTCAAAAGCTTAAAACGGCAATAATGACTCCGTCCTTGGGTTAAAAGTCCAAAATTTTATCCTCATATCAGTAGTCAGGGCATTTTAATGCACTGTGAGGGTTCATTTGTTAACTCAGTTCTCTGGACTGATCGAGTGGGTGAGCTCCTGACAACAAGGACTACAAACTGCAGCTCTGTGTCGTCTTCTCTGTCGTGTCTCTTCTGTTGTTTAATCAATGGATGCAGTTCAGTTGGTTCACTAAGATAAAAGCCTTCATCATCACCTCGCACTGACTCACTACAGAAACACGTTAAGGACGATATGAGACTCCTAAACCACAGTACCGGGACTGATCGCTGGTTAATTGCCAATTGACCGCTATGATCTGGCCTCTGGCAGAGCCTACAGTGGCCTGTGATGGACATTTTTACAACAGAGAGCTGGGAGACAGCTTCTTGGCACAGAGCTGTAATAAAACCACCTGATGCAAAAGTAACACCTCACCATGCCAGTATAAATTTTTACGATTTGTTCAAGTCATTTACCCTGCAAACATGCCAACTGTTTGCTGATTTCAGCTTTTGAAGTATGCAGATTTACTATATTTCTCTCTGATTTCAAATTTGATTCACAGTCACTGTTTTTTTACAGTTGGTTGGTCAAAACAAGAAATTCACAAATGTTTCCTTGGGCAACAGCAAAATGCGATGAGCTTTTTTTTCCACTCTTTCCCAGCACTTTAATGACTACATGATTAGAGGAACTGGATTTTTAATATTCTGTAGACTAAACGTGTCTGGCTGCCTCTTCATCACTGAGATGGGGCTGCGGGACCTGGCAACAGCATGTTCTTCCCTCAATGATGAACACTTCTGTTATTGCGACAACATCAACGGCCCTCACGCAGACGCGGCCAGCAGCTGCCAGAACCTAGAACGTGGCTTCAGAGTCTGCTGTCGCTCCGTTAGGCAACGCTCTCTTAACATGTCGCTCTCTTATCATGTACTGGATAATTTTATCTTTTCAAGGCTCTAAAAATTATTCAAACAAAAAAACCAGGAAAAATCTGCAGATATAAGTGCATACAACCGGCGACTAAAGTTTGCAGCTAAAATGGTAAATGGACCGATCTTACATAGCACTTTTCTATTTTAACAGACACAGTTCCTCACAATTTGTCTCTGATTCATCCATCCACAAACCGATTATGGCACAGCTACCGTGCACTGACGATTGGGAGCAATTTGTGGTTAAGTGTCGTGCTCAAGGACACTCTGACATGTGGACACGAGGAGCTGGAAATCAAACCACCAACCCTGAGATTCATGGACGACTCCCTCTGCCCGCTGAGCCACAAGCGCGCCTAATTACAGGCCTGAGTAGACATGGCTTTGTTTTAAAAGTTCACAAACTGAAAAGGTAAGGAACCACTGGAATAACTGATTAATTGGATGATAAAAACAATCATGAGATGTAGCCCTAAACACGACTAAACCCACAAAGATAAGGTCATATGGAGCTACAAGCCTGTAAAAACACACTTACTGCACATTAAGGCTGGATTTCAAAAAGAACGGACAAAAAATACTCAGCACAACCTCAAAACAGTCTGTTTTTCCAGTGAATATAACCAAGGTCAATTTCAGGTGAGCTGATGTTTGGGGCAAAGTAACGCATGTGATTATCTGAACAGACCTGCACGTACAGTAATCACACATCCCTTCACGCTCATCAACACTGCTAAAAAATTATCATCCTGGAATCTCTTTCACAAGCAAAAAACATCAGGGAAACACATCTCCAGCTCTCTCTGAGAGGGAAAGTGGGTAAGATTAAATGCCTCATGGATGATTTTCTGGCATCAATCCCATAATTAGAGTGAAAACTAACTTAAGAAACATACTTTCATATTACGCAAGATTTGAAATCCTGAAAAATAACTCTGCTTTCTCAAGGGTTTACAGTGGCACTTCACTTTTCTTTTCTTTTTTTATCATAGAGTATTTGGTGATATCCAGTATCAGAGGAGACAATGGCAGGTGTCTGACAGAGCCTAAGCCAGTTGGTACCTAAACACAACCCTCAAAAAAGGGATCAAGAGTCCTGTGTTCCATCAGTTTAATATCCCCAACATCAGCCCCGGCCAAGCAGACAGCACTCGTCTGCCAAAAAAAACATATGGGATTCAGCTGAAGGGCTCCAGTTTTTCAAAAACAGTCTCTTTCAGTCTAAACTTCTTAAGGAGGTCGGTATGAACGTGCTTTCGTAAAAAAAAAAAAGAAAAAAAAAACGTTGAGGTACTGCAACGTTGAAAAAAGGTCTGGATTCAGCCAGGACACTGCCACCTTTCACCCTCTGTGTTGTTCAAAGGTGTGTTTGCTTTCAAAAATGTGAGCAAACCTTCGTCATCATTACCTGCCATTTTCATCCCCATCCTTTAAGGAACTTTAAGGGAAAAAAATACACAAGTTAATTTCTTATGATTTGCAACGGGGGCACTGAGAGTCTTCGATCCCCTGGAGAAGAAGTAGAGACTACTTTTGAGAATGCTTCACAATGATAAACAGAAATCTGCTAAACTATTTTCAGAAGGAAAATTAACATGAGAATAAATCCTCCTTATCCAGATCCTCAGTACGTTCAATTTTTCTTTCATTTCTGTGTTTTTAACTTCAGCCTCAGATGTGATTAAGTTGTGTTTACCGCCTTCTAAAGAGTGTTTTTTAAAAGAATATTAGCGAGTTTACAGATAATGAATTGAGATAAAGGAGAGTTTTTGTTGAAAGTGTAGGGCAGAGAAAGGTGAAACAGGCTGTACTTTGAGAAACAATATAAGAATTTATTTTGGGTCTGCCTTTTTGTGCTGCTTCACCGAACAGAGCAAACATTTACTGACGGCTTTGAGGGGGTGGCGAGGAGTCCGCACTCGACTCAAAATAAAACCTCATGCCGTTGAATGGCTCTCAATGTCCGTCTGAAACGACAACAGAAAATGTGGGCTCCTCTTAAGTTTATATAGGTCATGATTAAAAATGTTTAAACACATAAATATCAATAAAAGAACCCCGGCAGCACACACTGAACTGAACCCTCCGCTGCTGAGGAGAAAACTTGGAAGAAATAGCTTGGCTTTGCATATCTTGGTGTGCCTCCCCTCCTGCACCTCAAACCATATACCCAAACAGCTCTGGGGTCAAGCCTCTGCAACAAGCCTTGGCTAAGTCAACAAGGAACATTAAGAACTATTAGTGAATAAAACTCTTGTGCCCGACTACAGTTCACTGCAAAGAGGAACTGGCTCACTTTCTAATCAAAAAGGATATTTTCTTTGCTTTTTTTTTTTCCCCCCTCCATGGCAGCTCCAGATATGTCAGGAGCTGTGCACGTCCAGAAGGCTCTTTTATGTCTCCGAGGCCAAAAGTTTAGGCCACTGATTTTGTCACTCCTCATGAATCTCAGCACTGTAAACGTTTCCTTGGGCGAGTCTTGCCCGGAGGAGTTTGAGGAGGAAGTGTTGCGCTGACAGCGAAGGATTAGGACAGCATTTCAGCTGAAATGTCCTCCAACGAGCAGGCTTTTGCTCTGAAAGGATACTCTTAGCTGATGCGTTACCCATCAGGCCTGTGGTGTGTTTACACTTGCGAGTCTCACACACCACAGACACAGCAGTGCCTCACCCTTTTGGCTGGCAGAGCAGATTATGCAACATGACACACTCTAAGAGGTGGCCAAGTTTTACAGAGCCGCTGGTGTGGTAAAGGTTAATATCAACAGTCAGACATCCAGTCGGCGCTGCTCTCAGGTCAGCTCTCCCTCCCTCTGTCTGTCTGTATCTGTCAGTCGATCATGCGGTCCATCTGCCAGGGTCTGCCGAAAAAAATAATCCTCCTTCATGCAACACAGGGTAAGAGGAGGTTTTTGTTCCAGCGGTCCTGCTTCATGGAAACAAACGAGAGAGGCTAAAGCAGCATTTCATGGTTGCTTTAAGGCATTTCCCGGCAGCTTACAGTTTGTTTGTCATGACGAAACAAAAACTGGTACTTCATGGCAGGTAGGCGTACTTCATACAGCAGCTGAAAGTGTGCAAAGTCAGATTTTATCGCGTCCCCTGCCCCCCTCTTCACGTGTGACACGGATCTCATGTTCCGCAATCAACGGGAAGTGGAAAAACCTGCATGCAGTTCTGATTATGTGGCTAAACCAAACAGATTTCTGTTTGAACGCTCAAATCACAATCTGTCGGCAGCGCAGTGACGATAAGGAGAAATGGCATTTCCCAATCATTTGTCCCAGATACAGATTTGAGATCAGGGACACTTTACTACAGAATATCTGTCGCTACAAAGATGAGTCTCATAATTACACTAGGTCTTTCTACAGAATGCTATACTATTTAGTATAATACACTATAAGAAGACAGTGGAGTGCTACAGTGAATCTGGGCTTTACACAGCTCCTCATCGTCCCCCAGCATGAAAAAAACTACTCAAGTTAAAATGCTGCTTTCAAGTGACAGCAGCTCTCGAGGGGGCTGGTTCACTTACATCATTTCATTTAAAAAGAGACAAAATTACCTTTAAAAAGGTTTTAAAAAAGTGTTTAAGTGTTAAATGAAAACAGGTGGCTGCTATTTTAGCTCATTCACTCACTCGCACTGCTGTACGTAAGTACTGTGTAAGTAAGTTTTGGCCACTTTAGATAGATTCTTATTCATCAGGCAGTACCATCAGGATGGTGTCTGATTTGCAGACAGTGAAGACGCTGAGACAAACTGAATCCACAGAGCAACTGGGGCAATTTCTCCAAGATGCTTCGAACTACAGTTTTTTAAGTACCTTGAACAACTGTGCACAGGTGTACTGAGGGGAACTGGTGCTGTTTTAAAGCAAAGAGTGGTCACAGCAAATGGCCTGTAGTTTTGCTTACTGCACTTTGTGTGAACTTAGTTGATAAATAAAGACTATTAATGGCATTATTTCTGAAAGCCTTCAGTGCCTGAAACACAGTACTAAAAAGCCATATTAAAAGGTGTACTACGTAAATGAACAGTGATTGTGATAAACTGTAAATTGTCATGTTCGCTCTTTCTCGACCTTGTGAGACAAACCCTAACCCTCCCCGCAGCACTGCCTGCAATCGTCTAACACAACCATAGATAGAAGATTCGTTCCTACAAGTAAAAACAAAAAGTATAACAAATTATCAGCCAGTTTCCAAATCTCGACCATCTCACATATCTCCAAACTCTCGCTCCGCTGAGTTATTGCGGTGCAGTCCGGTGTTTGCAGCTGCACGGCGGCTTACTCTGAATAATGAGTTACAGTACCACAAAATACAAGATCACGTTTGGATTAAGCTTCACGCAGTTGGGTCAGACAGTACCTATCAAGTAAACAAAGCCTTCATCTGGCTCAGTGTAAACAGAGAGCATAACAGTAGCATTAAAAAGACTGAAAGTTTACAGCCACAGCAGCTGTGTGAGGCTGCACTTAGGCACAGCAGCACTTCCAGCTAAACACGATGCTATCACGCCGATGTTTACGACAACGGAAAAAAAAGTTACAGCCGTCAGGAGAGCTACACCACGTAAAAGCTCACTAATGGGCTGTTGTAATGTCGGCTACACAAAGGTTCTCCTATTCTCTTCTGAGCCGCATTTTTAGCTTGTATGTGTTGTTTGCATTTTGCCAAAGTCTTCTGATTTAGCTACTACCACTTCCTGTTTGTAATGTACCCATGAATGTACAGACAACTGCGTGATTCTCAGGCAAGTTCTGAAAAGTCTTTTTTTTCTCATAGTTCTAAACAGATTTATGAACATTTCTTGTATTTATTAGCTTTCTCTTTTGGGTCGTCCTGCTGAACGTCTGTGTTTAGCACAAACCATAATCCTGTAATTTCGCAAAGTTTAAAATCCCGTCCAGAACAATGACTTAAATTACCAAGGGTCTACAGGGAACATTTGATCCCCCGCCTCCCTCCCCACCCAATGACGTTAATCCCATTTGAATGGGACTTAAGTCTTAATGTAGTGAAAACTCAAAGTCACACCACAAACGAGCTTTACACTTATTCCTCCTGTTTAATTTCAACACTGCTGTTAGTAAATACTAGTGTCAGGTGTGAGTCACATCCTAAGGGACACATTATCCAGCACAAGCCCTGCATCAGTGCACAAAGTGGAATCAAGCTCACTGGTGGCTTAGCATGTTTTCAGTGTTTGCCTCATTAAAATCTTGAATGTTTTTTTCGAGGCCTGGAGCTCCGTCACCCATCATATGTCATTCACAGCAGCGTGAGGGAGTTACTCATCTCATCATCAACTTTAGAAGCAGATCATTAACTTCCTTGATCATCTTCCCTGCTCTGTATATCTGGACAAGAAACAGACCCAGAGATCAAGTCCTGAGTCCTCAGGTCCAAAAATACATCAGACATGAGAAGACCCCCCCTCCCTCAACTCCACAATAAAATATCTGCATTATGTGAACCATCAGCTCTGTGACAAGGGAACCCTGTGAGCACGAGAGTACATGAAGAGAGGCCAGAACTCATGACGGGGAAGGAGGACGAGGGGGAGGATGGGAATGATACAGCGTACACCCACATCTGACATCTCGAGGTCAGTCGCATTCCTTCGTTGTTTGCTCTAATCCTTATTTTTAAAGAGTCGTGTGCAGCATGTTTCATCCACGTGAACGAAAAAAAAAAAAGAAACAAGGCTGACACAACCAGCCGTCCTCAGCTGAGACCGCGTCCCTCCTTCTTCTGACTGTTTACGACGGACGTACTGTACTTGTAAAACTGCCGTCCTTTTACTAAAACCTCGGCACAGACCAGGTGTGTTCCAAGGATCAAACACTGTCATTATATCCTGTTAACGGAAGCAAGAGCCTTCATGGAGCCCATATTTTCAAAAACAGTGAAAAGACAGTCCATGTTTTAAAGATTTCGGTCTTACACCAGCATGTATGTCTACTCTTTCATCTCTGCATGTATAAGACACAGAAGATGGGTACCAGCTTATAAGTTTTCAGATCTTTATCAGTGTGATCGATCTTCATAAAAGGTCCACACATTAACCCTGAAATAGGAAGGAGCATCAAAGAGAGTTTCTGAATCACACAAGGCTGCAATGTTTCTCCGCTGAAGAGATAAAAGTTTCACAAACAAGACAGTCAGCTGACCGTCAGCCAAGAACTGAGCACCAGCATCAGATCTTTCCATGCCAATATCAGAGATAATTCAAAGGAAACTATTCAGTGTTATCAATCCTTGAAAGTTTTATGTATAAATTCATCTGCTACGAAGTTCCTGCACTCAGGAAGGTCTCATAGACAGATGTGTCCTACAAACTAGTACTGTGGCATTGGTTTTAAGTTGGTAGTTTGGCTGAGGAGCAAAAACGTGAAGTCCCAGAGCCCTAAGGTCAGTAATGTTATACAGGTGGAATATGGAACAACTACTGTGTTAGCTAAAGTTAGAAAAAACATTCACACCTAATGTTACATCCAAATTGTGATGGCTTACTCAAACTTACCAGGCTAATTAACAGTCCCAAACTTGACGTACTGTCATAAGCTAATTAAACCTGAACAACCAGAGACGACCCTCCTCAGCCTTCACTGCTCTGAGGTGCACTGTACATGTCAAGCACAGAAGCCGGAGGCTCTTCATGCTTTTTTCATGACAAGGTAGAATGAGTGGTTGTCATTTCAGTCCCTGAAAATGTCCTTCCACGTTCATTTCTGAAGACGGAAAGAGGGAAACGCTGCACTGATGTATTTCATCGGCTTCTATCAAGAAACCCCTCTCCCTGGTTTCTCTGACATTCATGCAACATGAAGGCTGTCTCCCACACAGGCCAGCAAAGATCACCCTCACTTCACCCCCCCAGTGCTGCTGCTGCTGCTGCTGCTGCTGAGGCAAAGTATCTGCCTCATAAGCATTCAGCAGTCAGGCAGCCTGTCTTCTTGCCTGCCTGCTGCAGTAAAGACTTCCAGACAGCAGCCTGGCTATAATTAAGAAACAGTAAAACACACACCTAACACGGGCTAGGGCTACCACTTGAGATCAAAGACCACTGGCCCTCAACGACAGGCTTTTTCATCAGCAACCACTGGTTTGCAGAGTGTTTGATGTCGAGTTATGCAGTCCTACATGCTTTGCATTTAGGCAGCAAACGAGAGAAAAGACGATCACATTCTGCATTACAGCAGCCAGGAGACCAAACAGTGAAGCTACAGAGTGTAGTATAATCTCAACAGTATGTTACTATGGGGACGAATAATCACATTTTGGTTCCCACTGATTTTCTTATGAAGGCATGTGAATTTAAACTGAATTTCATCTCTTTTTCTGTCCCAGCACATCCTTAATGTGTTATTTCCTGTTGTTTTGCAGCACTGATTGCTGCAGTTTAAAGTAAATGAAGTCCACTTGTGATGCTGACAGCAGGGAAAATGCTTCAAATCACTGAAAGCGGACTGTGCTAACGTCCATTTTAATGAGTCACAAAAACAAGAAATGGTTAAATTAAACCGTGTCAACATAATTATTTTTTTTTTTTTTAAATCAGATTAATTTTAATTCTCATTGACTGGTTATTAGTTTGGCAAAATCTTTCTGGTTTTCACTCATTGTCCTCCCGGTGGCTTTACTTTAGTGTAATTATATCCAGAATATGTAGTTTCCTGCTGCAGCAGGGCCCTGATCACTGCAGGTTACAGTAAATGAAGTCCTCTGGATGTTGACAGCTGGTCACAGAAAGCGAAGGGAAAAAAGACAAATGAGATTGTGATCACAGTGTGAGCCAGAGTCCTTTAACGGACAGTAAAAAGCAATAAGTGTATTTGAGCTGCAAAAAAACAGGATTATTTAAATTCAGCTTTTATCCTGAATGTGTAATATTTACTTGTTTTGGTCCAACTGTGACCATTTCTGTTAAACATCCACTGACAGTACGCTTCCGCTCAGTGCTGTCCAGCAGCAGCAGCTTTCTCAAATGATCCCTCCACTGGGCAGAGCGACTGGCCTGTGATGGCTGTTGGCGTCTTCAAAGTGACATCCTGCCACAACAGTATTTACAAAGCAAAACTCTCACATCCTGTGTGGCCCCCCACTCAGGCCCGAATGTCCTGCAAGGATCAACTATAAATGTCTCAGAGAAGAAAGACTGAATCTGTCCGAGTGATGAACTGCTTCCTCCTGCTCCAATCAAAGGAAATGGCCGAATCCTGCAGTGCACAGGGCTGACTTAAAGGTCTGACTGGCATTATCTTGTAAGTGATTAGACTGGTATTTTCACATTGTAAATTCTGCCTCTGTTCTTTCTCCTCTGACATTCAGATCAAAAATCTCAGGAAAGGGCAAGCAGCAATCTAAAATCTACTTTTTAAAGTGAAACAGAAACTATCACTTTCTATCTGCAAAGAACTCAATATACATGTCGCTAGTGTTTGTTTGGACTTCTGTACTTTTGATTGAAAACAGTAATTATGAAAAAGGAGAAATTTTAATTTGATATGTCAGTAGTGACAGCAGCGTCTACACTAATGTTCCCAGGTAGGCATTCGTTTTTAGTTACAACTGACAAAGAGGTGCTGGAAATTCAGTTTGTGAAAGGTGTCAAAAACAATTCAAAACATCATGTTGACTTTAACAGCCACACAGCTGCAGCTGTTAAGCTCATGAGTCGAATCACAGAGTAAAATATGGAGTCTTGTAGTTTGCGATCACCAGATCGCCTTATCTGCCTGGAATAATGAACTGTCGGAGCAAACATTTTAATAACAATAAAAGTCACACATTTATTGATATTGAATGGATCAGTAAAATTTGTGGTGACTACAGCCTTATTAAACTTTTCTGTGTAACTCACAGCTCCTGGTTAAGGTTACAGAAAGATCCTGGTCTGGTTTAATACAGAAAAAGTTCACTGTGACTTTGGACCTGTTTATTTACATTTGTCCAAAACAGACACAGCTTAAATAGCCAATGGCTGACAGCTAATCCTATGTGGATTTGTTGTAAAGTACTGTATCATGTGAAATTCATAGGCTTTCATTAAAGCTTTTCACAGGAGCTGACAGCACGTCTCCCAGCAGTCTCCTGGGCAGTTGCCCTAATGTCCTGATCCTTCATTATACTGTCTTTGATGATACAAAGACAGTATAATGACAGAAACATGAAGTCCTTTAGGTGTGGTCTCCAAAGTGAAAATGCTGATTGATATTCAGTATATTATTAAATATCTTGTGATGATTCTGGCTCGATCACTTTAAATTAGTTATTGAACAAATTAACATTCCTCAGAGGCAGAGCTGAGACCTCCGGGGACAAAAACAATAAAGATTAACAAATTGAACTAAACCTACACATTAGATTAGACATGCCGCAAGGTTTAATTCACATTGAGATTGTTTTGTGTCTTATTTAGTTTATATATATATATATATACTCTCCCTTAGGTCAAAAACTTTGGAAATAAAAAATACAAAAATACATGAACTGCCACCAGCAGTCGAACATCACAAAACTGTCTGAGTGACACAAAACTATCACTCAGAATTATCTGGACTCACTGGGATGCTCTGCCAAGAATTTGGATGTGTATTTTCTCTTAGTTTAATTAACTAAAATTAAAACTGTTAAATGACATTTTCTTCAGCTTTGGACTCAAAAGTCCCCTGAAACGGTATCATTAGTTGTCATATTTGCAGACTATTGCTGGTTGAGGAGCTGAAACAATCAACAGAAAATTAATCAGCAACTATTTTGAAGATTGATTAAATTTTTAATTTGTTTATTGAGAAAAAAAAGGACAGAAATTTTCTGTTTTCATCTTCTGCTTCTTTGTGTTTTAAACAATTTAAACTGAATAACTCTGAGTTTTGGGCAGTTGGTTGGGAAAAAAACACATGATGTGAAAACATCTTTGGGCTCCGGGGAATTTTGATGGAAACCTTTTTCTTCTCTTCTTGACATTTTATAGACTGAACAATTAATACAGAAAGTAATCATTTGAGTAAGACTCAAATGGTAGAAAGCTCAGAGCCAACTAAATTAAGAAACGGTTCCAGACATTAATATCATGAACACGGGCACAGGATAAGAAAATATGTGGCTCATCAGATACGACTATCTGAGGCATCGAGATTAATAACTGAGATTTTACATAGGTTCTGGCTGTATAACAAAAGATCAATAAAAAATTAATCAAGAGTTTAAACTCAAACTAAGGGTCCATAATACTCGCAGATTATTTGATATTATATACTGATCTAACTCAAGTTGCCACCCTGACACACTGATTTTATTAGATACGGAAAAGGCCTTTGTCAGAGTTGAGTGGGATTATCTCTTCTCAGCCCTGTAAAGGTTCGGTTTTGGCTCCCCATTTATTTCATGGATCAAGGTTCTTTATGCATCTCCAGTGGCAACTACAAATAACGCAGGAAAGGTCATGAAGATACACTGTAAACAGATAAGTAGGTCACATATTTTGGTCATCTTTATACCATATATAAGCACATGTTATGGCTTTTACTTTAGATTTTGAAATTTAGACTTATTTATTAAAGATAGGCTTTCAGTGTGCGTTTACTGTGGCTCTGTCATCATATGACGATTGACTCAAGTTTCATGCGAAACCCAAAACAATACCTAATAATTTCCTGGGACATCAGCCCATGTTTCATGGAAATCTCCTCCTACCACCTTAAAAAAACCCGCACACTCACACTCCCACGCCTGCTTGTGAGAACCTCTCACAAGATGTGCTGCAGTGTTTCACATATTTCAATGTGTCGAGAATAAAGTGAACCTCTGCAGTGTAATTAAAACGATAAGGCCGGTGTCACTTTCTGTTTTTTATTACTTTCAAAAATTCCCCTGAAGAAACTAAAACCAACAATGAATTTATCTTCCTAACACGTGTTGTCTGTGCAGCCGCAGCCTGACGCAGCTCATACACATCCATTGTTATTATTATTATTTATTGACAAGACAAAGAGTTTGCAGCCATGTAAACAGCTCTGTGAGGCTACACTTACGCACAGCAGTGCTTTACATTGTCACCATGCTAACATGCTCACAATGACAATGCTAACATCTTGATGTTTGGCAGGTATAATGTTTACCATGTTCATCACCTTAGTTCAGCGTGTTAGCGTGTTAATTAAGAATGCCATTAGTTTTGCAGATATTCGGGTCAAAAAAGTGGATCTACGCAAAAATATTGGACAAGCTGCAATACTGAGTAACACCAAATTCATTATGGTTCAACCTGCAGGGGACATGAATATATGTACCAAATTCCAAGGCAATCCATCTAATAGTTGTTGAGATATTTCACTCAAACCCAAAAACCCTGGAAACAGTGAATATCTGTACAAACATTTGGCCTGCTGGTGACGCAACATGAAGAGCGAAGGGATCATTACAATTCACCCTCCAGGGACCATGAATAGCTGTACAATTGCTGTTGAGATATTTTAGCCTGGATCCAAGCGATGGACCGACAGACAGATCACATTGTCAGTCCTACAGCTCCACCACTAGTGGTGAAAAAGCCACACTGTAGTATTGGGTGACACATTCTTTTATTGTGATAAACTTGGGAAGAGTGGTTTAGTCTGAAACAACTCTGTGGCTGCATTTTTGATGGCTGATATCATGTTTGGTCACATACTTCAGGGTCTAGGTCACAGTTTGACAAGCTGAGAGGAGGCAGCTACTCTGTTCGAAGCTCTGTAATGAAGGCTTACGGTAAAACAGCCTGACCAATGTACATTAAACCAAAACAATCAAGACGTGGGATGACTCTTACTTTCTTTTTTTATCACCAGCTCTTGTCTTTTCGGGAAAACAAGCCCACTGTAGTTCAACAGAAATTCAGTGCTGGAGCGACACACCTGTTTCCTCTTAGGGGACAAAGTACAGTTGAGCACTATCTGACCACAGCTACACAGACAGTACTTGTTAACAAGATAAAATACATTGGTTCGGTTCAGTTTCCTCAGCACAGCTTCTGTCATCATTAAATGATAAAGTAACGCCAGCTTTATCTTTCTTAACATGTGGACTGCGAACTCCCGACCATGATTTAAGAGTTACGGTACATCCTCTGTGTTGCTTTTCAAAAGTCTGCAGCCTTTCAGCACAGAACGTCATTTGAAGGACTCTGGCTTAGGCTAAAGGCTAAATGAGTCTTTCCTTGAATGCAGAGATGTTTCACTCGCCTACTCAAGGGGATTTTGGCCCAGGTCATTTCTCAATTACTGTTCAAGTGTTTTACGAGGGGTGACGGGGAGTGTAGGACTGCAGACTTTTGTGCAGCACAATGAAGACTCGTGTTTTATGTTGGGAAGAGGCGGGGGGGGGGAAATCCGTTGGGTTTCTGGGTGCAATGGATGACCACTCACCCGTGACAAACTTCTGTACAAAAAGCTATTCCGTCTGCCCGCCTGAAGAATATCTCCAAAAACAATGTGCTGTAAAAATGGCGAGTGCTGACGCAAAGAAAGGCTAAACTTAGGAGGTACCGCCATCTAAATTCCCTTAGTGTCACTTGATAAGGTCATGGCACTTTTGTAATGAAAAGACGGGGTTTGAGGGGGTGGGGTGACTAAGGAGCTTTATGGCTGAAGGAGGACTTACCAGTCCGTCACAGTTGTTAATAGCAACCGAGGCCCCAGGGACGTCTGAGATGTCACCGATAAAAGTGCAGTCCGTCTTTAACAGCTCACGGCGCAGTATCCTCTCCGTCCCGTTGCTGGTATCTGTCTGGTTGGCATCGTCACCGACACTGTCGCTGGCGTTCCCGAATCCTTGAACCATGTCGTGCCACTCCACCATCGCACCAGGGGCCACCAGCCTGTTGTTTGGGCGCAGGCGGAGGTGGAACTCCTTCCCGAAGGCGGTGATGTTGAAGAAAAGTTTCTGATCAGCTTCATTGGAGGAAAACACCTCCCTCTTGACACGCTGCTTGTGAGTGGCCGAGAGCAGGTGTGACAGGTAGTGTCCATGAGAGTCGGTGCTGAAGGGAGTGACCAGGCCATATTCCTTCAGGCGGTTCCTCAGCTGCTCTGTAAAACAGCACAATGACAAATAGATTTTTTTTTTTGTTTCAACGCAGCAGGAAGTACAAAAAAAAATAACAACACATAACTGCATGTTAGATTTTTATGTTTCCTTTTAGTTTGCATGTATTTGAGTGGCCACAAATGTGGACGCTAGACAACACTTTGGCAAACATTAAGCCCGGACTGCCTGTTGTTTTGCTTGTGTTTCTTTGCCAGAGCCTTTCCTAGGGCACCCATGTTAATCCATTGGTCTTTGAAATGAATGAGAAGGCTGTGATTTGTCTTTTAAGCCATTACACTTTTAGATCTCACAATGCAGCTACAGGCTGAAGCATGGCAGTTAAAGACTGTAGAGAAGGAAAACTGCCCTTCCAGAAGTTCTTAATAAGCTGTTACTGCCTCTAACATATCCAAAGTAAATACCTTGCGCAAAAAAAATATGACTCCTACAGTGGATGGTGATCATTATCAACCCTCAGGCCCTTGTTCATTGGCAAATTTGTGGTCAACTCAAATTTGTGGGCCTTGAAACACTCACAGTTTAAAAGAAATTTCCACCCAAGCTTGGTTTGCTTTTCAGAATGAGTGCAATTGCAGACACATTCAAAATTTCTTTGGTTGGTTTTGGTTGGAAAAAAATGTAACATGAATATCGAAACCTTGTAATTATCTTGTAGGTTTTGACTAGAGGACATTCAAACAGGTGTCAATGGTGAAACTCAAATTACACGTCTTAGGAAATGACATGCTTTACAAATCATAGTGTGTACACTCTGGACATGTGATGTTGAACGAAAGAATTAAAAAAAAAAACATGCAATTGACAGGCTTTTGAGAAGAAACACGCAGACATCACAGAGCCAATATGATGATGATACTGAGAAAATGAAACACCAAAGTCTGAGGGATGGAAGCTGCTTGATCACACTGACTTTAACAGATTAACACAGATAGGAAACAACACTCCACTGTCAGATCTCCACAACCGAAGCAAACTGCCGGCACGTGTCTGGGTTTGAACATGCAAAGACATCAAAGGCCTTTTTTTTTTTTTTTTACAGAGAAAATACCTCACGGTTGCATCATGTTAGCTTTACTCCTTCCGCAAACACGAATGACTCGGAGTCGGTCGTTTGATATTGATACCTGCAAAATGTTGTGCAACATGTGTAGGGCTGTTCTAAGTTTGGCTAGAGCACTACACATTTCCCCACCGTCCGCTTTGTGAGAAAGCTGGTGTGACAAATCTTAGAGGGATGAAAAAGTTGTAGAGCCATGGGTCAAAGAGAAGCCAAGAATGAGCTCAGTTCATTAGAGTGTATTTGCAAGAGCAAGGTTTCAGTGCTTAATCCTCAGGGGGGCCCCGTTCTAATCTCAAGAGTCATTTCATTACTTAGAAAAAGGAAAAGAGCAGATTTCTGTACATTCAGACTGACAATGCATTTTCATCTTTTCCTATCGCCCTTGAAAACTAGGATTTAAATCTTATACCTCTACAACTTTAAGTATTTATGACAACATAAGAAACTATCAAACCTTGAATTTGGGATAAAAAAAAAAAAACGTTATCTGTGTCACAGGTATAGCTGCTGCATCACATTAAAAGTGTCTACCTGGCAAAATACAGGGAAGCTTTTCTTGTCAAGCGGCCACCAGAAACACAAAGTAGTAGTTTTATTATGAAGTAGTCACAGGAAACGCAATGCGTTTGTGAGTGGGCTCAAAAATACGTCTACGAAACAAGACAACTGTCATTTTGGGCGTTTTTGGACATTATTTTTGGATCAGCTTGAAATATTGCAGGGAGTAATGAAACATGGGGGCGCAGCCACAGTGAGCTGTTAGATGACGAGCTGCAGGTGACAGGCTGCACACCTCCAACTTCTCAGCGAGGTAACCAGGTGCCTCCACTGTGCCCTGCCGTTTTCAGGCTAATGCCGTGTGCAGCGTGAAATCAGATCACCGTCGCTCACAGAACGGTGGAAAAAGGCCAATTATTGCCCGACTTCTTCATGAAAACGATAATAGTTTGTTTTGCCGCCCACAGAATTCTGTGACCTGTTTTATACTGTAACCGTATTTGCCATTGCCACCACTAACTGCAGGTTTCACCAAATCAACCAGGACTGAAGCCTTGGAGATTGCTGCTTTAAAGGAACATTGACTTTGAACAGACCTTAAAGGCTTTGGTTTGCAGCCCCATGTGGGAAATTTGCTCTTGAGGGAAAAATGTAAGATTTACTGACCTGAACTGCAAATACAGAAGCATGGTTTGAAATCCATTTATTTTGTGTATAAAGAAAAAAGAATAAAAGCTAAGCTTACTTTCCAAGGAGTATAATTGGTGTGTGTGGCGGAGGTTTACAAGGTCACATTTTGACTGTGAAGCTGTAGCTGTTCGCAAAAGAGCCACAATTGCTCACAATTTTGAGTGAAAGATGAAATACATTCAGTGCAGAGCGTGCCCAGACAGCACTTAGACTCTACCTGTTAGATTATTCTAAAATGTTATCCACTCCAAGGCCCACTGGCATGCATCCTTCATTGTCACCCAAAAAAACTGTGACTGTGATTTCAGATTACACTTGCAGTGTCTCTCATTTTCTCAGGGTCTGTTCAAAACTATGTTTCTAGCCTTGTCTGTCAAAGTGAAAAGGCAAGGCTAGAAACATTTCTGTTGAAGGTTTTTCACTTTTGTCCACTGACTTCCATGGCTACGGAAGTCAAGCTCTACAAATCACACACTTGAGGAATAGTACTGTCAATATAACTATCTATGCCAAGTTTATTAGTCCTGAGAGTTCATTTATTTATTTGCTTATTTGTGAGAGAGATTTTGGTACTGACAGCGCCACCATGTGGTCAGTTATGAAGCGCTTTGACCCATGACTCCTGAACTATGAGAGTAAGATGCAAAACTTCTCCTCGGCCCAGCCCATTTCCTTAATCCTAATTAAAGACCAATATTCCTGGACTGGATTTGATTTTGTTTTTTTTTTTTCAGAAATTCTCACAATCATCAGTGATTGTCTTGTTGTCTGTAATTCAGACCTGGATCTGAATTCTTCTCTTTTGTTCATTCCCTCTCTTTTGTCTTTCTCTTGCTACAGCTACAGATGTTTATCCCGCCAACAGAGTTCAGAAACTTGCAAAATCTCTGCCAAGAGCATTGGATCTGCTGAATGTGGACACTTCTGATAGGCCAACAACTTATTACAAGACTTTATGTTGGTTTTTCATTAAATTTATCACTAATCTGTATGGACACCTGTACTCCTCTGAGACCTGACACACCATGCTGACCTTAGAGATCTAGCACTGACAAGAAAATTGGCTGATTCAACGCCTCAATCTGAAAACCTGTGAACCTGAACAAACCACAAAGACATCAGCCAACAGTCAACTGCCCACAGGGGTGGATGAGGTTAAAAAAAGAACTTTACACAGTGGAGCTTTAAGACCCGCTGTTGGAAATCAGCCGATGATACCATAGCAAATTTAACAGTGTCAGATGTTGTCTTAGGGACCCGGAACGATTTTAAAATTTTAATACTGCTATCAACATGTCAACAGAGCAGAGCTGTACAGGGACAGAAACTGAGGGGGAATCATTTGACATGACACTGGTGAAAAACATGGTGCAGTGTGATGCTGCGCTGCCAGCTGCTATAACAGCCGATGCTCCTCTGGACAGTAACATGAATAAAAACCATGAAGGGCCTGAGAGAATTTTCTCAACAACTATTGACTGTATAAGCTGTCGAGCCAAAATATGCCAGTGAAAGAAAATCGTGAAATCTTTATCATAAATTAAGTTTAATTAAGTTTCTTTCATTATTAATTTGAAACAAGTCTTTTTCCCACAGAGGTGGAAGGCAAACACTCTGTACATGACTTATACAACAGGTCTGGATTACATGAATGCCGTTGGTGTCGATGCCACGTGACCAGAAGATGAACTCTGCGAGCTGAAGCTAAATGGCTCCTAGAGCCAAGTACTCTGCATGCTGCGATGTGGATAAGCGAAATCAACAGTCGCTAGCAGCTAGCCAAAGAATGAACCGACGTCTGAAATGGATGAGCAACAACATCTGTTGCCATTCGGTATTTGGGCAGGCAGGAGCTGAAGAAACTGAACCCGCGGGAAAATGCAGAGTTCGCCATCGATTCGGACCAGAGGTTTTTAACTTTATGTTTGAAATCATCCTTGCCATCACTTGAACGTACCTCTAAAGAAGACGTCTGTTCATACAAACGGCTCTCACATGAGGCCCACTGACTTCAACTTGTGGAAGAAGAAAAGATGGAGGTGAAAAATCTAATACAATCCACACCACATGGGTGAAGTTGCTGCTTTACAAGGCCCATAATGGCAAAGCAGAGCCAACAGTGGTAAAACTACAGCCAACGGGCAACCACGACTGCTCGACTACAGCGCAACGATGCTCGACCACCAACTGTCATCTCTCTGTGTAAGGGCCCTTGAGATGTTCACAAGATAACGGCGGGTGTAAAAGGATCCTACGTGGACACCGTTGCAGCTCACTTGTTTCTTAACCTCAAAATGGATAACAGATGTGCAGGATTTAAAAGTCGAATTTTCTTTCCTGTATAACAAAGCCCTTGAAGCAGTTTGCTCATGTAATATAAGTGTGTGTGTGTGTGTGTGTGTGTGTGTGTGTGTGTGTGTGTGTGTGTGTGTAGGGGGAATGACGGGGAGGGGGTAGGTGGGGGTATTACAGGGCTCCTCACACACAAACTCCCCTCCCACTTTGATCTCAGCACACCAAGTTGTCCTCTTCAGTCTCTAGGATGAAAATCTCCTCTGCTTTCTCACAACTTTTACTCAATTATTAATAACATAAACAAGAAAGAAACGGGACTTACCCTCTCTATCTACTTCACCAGCCTGTAAGAGAAGAAAAAGCTCGTTAAAACGCGGCGCAAGCCAAAAGGAAATCATGATCTGAGAGGCTGAGATGTCCAGCAGCAGCTACACTACCGCCCTGCAGCAGTTTACTGTAGCCTGAGCTGCTTGTAAAACTTTTAACCAAAATGCCTCTATTTTACATGTCTTATGTAACAGGCAAAACTCATGCGTGGTGCGGTGTCAACGTGTATTTCACAGAGGAAGCAGTGTGCGCATTTACACAGCCAAATGTGAAAGTTTGGACAGAGTTTCTGTTCCACTCCTCCGGATTTCCAGCTGGATTTCTTCCATATTCACGGGGGTCGGTTTAACGGGCGAATATTGCGCACACTTGCGTGTAAAAACGAGGCAACGGGCGAAGCGACACAGACACTTACCTTGTCAGCTGAAGTCAATACAAATCCTACAAGCAGTACCGCTAGTGACAGGACAGCCATCACGAGTCTTAAATGATAAAAGAAAAAAAAAAAAAAAAAAAACTTTATCCCAACGAAAAATTATTTTAAAAAAATAAAAGGGGAGGGGAAAAAAATCGGGAAAAGAAAAAGTCTCTACGCAAGCGTGACCCGGCTCATTCAAAATCAAAGTGGATGTGAAGGCTGAGCCTCTGTTTCAGTTTTAAAAAGGAAAAAAGAAAAAAGACATGAAGTAGTTAAAGTTTCATTAAAACAGGAATGAGGCGAGTTACGACACTGTGTCAGTAAGTCGGTGTTTTTTTTTTCTTTTTTTTCTGTTGACTGAGTTTTCTAGAAAGTTTTTGGTGAAGTTAGTAAGACATCCCCTCTGCCGCTGGCCGGACAGAGCTGCAGTGTGAGGCTCTCACAACCTGGCACTTTGCTCCTCCGGTTAATAAACGGCAAGACCAGCCCTGCCTGACGTCAGTGTGCCCTCTCCTCCAGCCTCAACACATGGTGGGACAGAGGAGGAGGAAGAGGAGGAGGAGGAGGAGGAGGAGGAGGAAGGTCCCACCTCCCTAACCTCATCCCAGGACAGGACAGGGTGAGACAGGCTGCTCAGTTTATACAGAACCACACATTCCTATTTCATTACTGAAAACAACAGTCCTACAGCCTGACAAACACTCTGTCCTTTACCTGAACACATGGTGGGACAGAGCATGAGGAGGAGGAGGAGGAGGAAGATCCAAACTCCTTAAGCTCATCCCAGGATGAGATAAGCTGCTCAACCTGAATGAGAAATAGATATATAACCACATATTTCTATATCAGTACTGAAAAACAATAATAATCCTATGTCCTGAAGACACTCCTGAACCTGAACACATGGAGGGACGGAGGAGGAGGAGGAAGATCACACCTCCCTAACCTCATTGCAGGACAGGAGAGGATGAGACAGGCTGCTGGGTATTTACTCTGTCCTTAACCTGAACATATGAGGGGGACAGAAGAGGCGGAGGATGAGGAGGAAGATCACACCTCCCTAACCTCCTCCCAGGACAGGACAGGACAGGACAGGACAGGACAGCATAAATATATTATTTATATTGTGGGGCAATTAAAACCTATTTTTTGTTTTTTATAGCTGTAATCAGATATCAGATGTACACAAGAGCAAACCATTCACATGTTTAAAACAGTTTAAAGCTGGATATGAACATTTTGACATGTCATTATTACAGCTGCAGTATGCTATCAAGCATTGATTACCTGTATACACCAGTTATGGGCTCTGATGGATATGATGACCTCTAAAACAGTCTTATTGATTACTGATTTCTTTTGAGTAGTTCAGCCAAAGATTTTTCCAGATTTTATTTCACTTGGCAAATTTTAGAGACAAATTGCAAAAATTATGTAAAAGTATGTTTTTTGTTTGTTTTTGGTTTTTTTTTTGTAAAATATAATTTTTCCTTATGTCTGTAATCATCTTGTGACTGGCAGGTGAGGCCCCGACCCGCCACCAGTGTGTGCCAAATACCGATTGTCTCACAGTCGGTAATAATTTTAATGCCTACCCTTCCTCATCTGAACACACGGTGGGACAGGAGAACCAGGAGAGGCAGCCCACGGCTTCAACCAGAACTGATGAGGAACAAATGCTAACCACGGTAACAATAAGGCAACACATCCAATGTATAATATACATTCATCTCTACAGAATCAAACAGATATACACAAGCATTAACTAAAATTCCTTTAAACTTTGGAAGAAATTTCAGTTTTAATCAGGGAAAAGTAGCTTTCATGTCACAACAGGGGGTTTTTTTTGCCTTTTTTTAAAAACTGTTGAACATTTTCTGTTCAGCTTCATTTCTCATGCTTCTGACTATAACGCTGTCTTAAAATATTCAGACAAGAATACATTTCGAATGAACCATTTGTGAGAGCTCCTCTCTCATCTAGCTGAAAAGCCCCAGAGGGTGAGAGCTGCATGTAATATCAGGTTAGGGGGCGTAACAGTCATTTGCAATAATATGAACTGTGCTCTGCCTCATTACTGACAGCATGTCATCTACTTCTTTCTCTGTCTCGGGCTTCTTCCACATCAGGGCGCTCTCTGAGGTGGAAATGCCGTGTCTTCAGGTTTGAGAAGGAACCAGTGGGGAGACTGAATATTAATATAGATAAACTCAGCATGTGCAAACAGGGACGCCTCCGGCCGGAGCAACAGGTAGGCCTGTCAAACTTTGGGGGACTACATCAGTGCAAATGTCTCCATTGAACGTCGACTTAACATGCAGGCAAATTGCTTGGGCCCACGCTTTCTGAATAGAAATGACATTCATAAATATTGATGGCTTCACTTGAACAGGACATGTGCTATTAAAACACCTCCAACCTGCAAACTGGAATTCAAATGGCGGCAGGAAAGAGCAGCGTGATCCAGTTTGAGTTCTCAGCAGGTACCAACTGATATGAGCTGCAAACTACACTTAAAATGTCAAAAGTAAAAGTATTTGTACTTGTAGCATAACTAATTATTACATTATTACTAATGTGTCAGTGTTTAATTAACATTGGACTTTTACAGCTGGTTGAGGTGGAGCTATTTTACTTTATACACATATCCACTAGTTCCTCAACCAAGGGGTCAAGCTCCCTTCAGAGGGTCACAAGATAAATCTGAGGGCTTGTGAGGTGATTAATTTATATAAATTTTTCATCATATTCATTTTTTCCCCCTCTGATCTTTGGTTTGTTGTGAAATATTGGATCATTTGACCCCTTTGGGCCTCAAACAGATTGCATTTCTCTTTTCTGTTGCAGTGATTTCAGTAAAAGTAATTGCTGCTCAACATATATATTAGGTCCAACTCGGACATGATCTACTGAGTTTCAGTTGCCATCGCTTGAAACCCAAAGAAGCTCAACACAGTGGCATAGAAACCTCACCATCAACTAGCACGCTGCAATTTCACAGCGACACAGACACAAATATAAATGCTCACAAAGGCGTAGACCACCTGCATGGGCTCTGACGTAGGCTCTGTATTATTCATACGCAGACGTACAAACTGGCCTTAAAGAAATCTCTTTCATTTCTTAACACTGAAAGGCAGAATTAGTTGTAATTTGCTGCCTTACTCTGAGGCATAAGCATGAATAACATAAAAGGAGACCAGTTTTTTTTTTGTCATTCACCAGAGTCCATAGGTAAGTAGATGTATTTTTTTAAAAGCAGAAGTTACTACGTACTTTACAGATGGGTAGAAAAGATATGTACTATTTTTAAAGAAATATTTAAAACACAAAAGGCACTAAAGTGTACAAGCCACAAAATCTAAAGTTTAAAAAACGCCACTGAGAAATGACAACAAAAACACAACAGGCTGACAACTTCATGTGCACATGGCAGATAGAGCTGCCACACACAATTTCATTTTACCATCCACAAGGAAAAACACAATATATTTCAAGAACACAAGTGGGAATTGATCTGTTCGGAGTCCAGAGATGACAGATTGCCAAAGCTGTCCAAAAACCGAGCTGCCTCCCAGTCTGCGCTGAAATCTGGATATCCAAGTTAAAGGTGGGTTATGTTGGGTTGAAAAGCCAAAAGACTTGAGACAAGGTTGGGTTGCAGATGTGGGTCATAGCAGCAGTCACATCGATCATGTTAGAAGTTTCACGGGGTGTTTCTGATGTCCAAAGGACCTCCTGCTGTGGAGCGACGACCACAACGTGTAGTGGTCTTAAAGTCACAAAAATGAGGACTTGGGGACTTTGGACTTGGCTTAGTCTTGACTACTGAGAGACTTGATTCTGTTAATCAAGTCTCTTGATATCCGTTGTGCTAGGCCGAGGAATCGAACGGGCGACCCTCAGATCTCCAGGCGGTCCAAAGTCCAAAGCTGCACTCTTAACTTGGCCTGGTAAAATCCCAAAACCATAAGACCTTGTATGATCCACACAGGTTGAATATTGCACCATTGGGCCTCGGCATCGTGGAGAAGAACACATCATTAATGCAGCTTTAAAAGGAAAATGTTCAATTGCTGTGTCATTTTAATGGTCAGCACTCAGGCAGTCGAAAGACTTTGACCTTCAATTTGCTCATGAGGACTTGCAACTTGACTTGGAGTCGCGCTAAAGGACTTGAAGTTATTAATAATTTCATAAAGTAAGAACAATAACAATCATACTAATTATTACAATTCTGTCGTGCTCTGTTAACAAGCAACACATTCTCCTCTACACTGTAAACAAACCAGGAAAAAGCAACACAATCATTTCCAAGTTCTCGCTCTCTCTCTCTGCACTGCGAAAATGAACTGTCAGAGTGATGGAGTCTGCATCACACATGGAAGACACATGATCATATATCACTGCTTTTATTGGGCACAACGAAAGGGCCGTTAGAGGTCTGTGTCAAGACATTCTGTTCATTTTCCTCTTTCTCTCTTTCCACTTTTTTCCTCCCTCTCTCTCTCTCTCTCTCTCTCTCTCTATCTGTCTGCAATGTGATGTCATGAAGCTGCTGTTTCATTCTGCCGCAGGATTCATTAAATGGCCTGATAAGACTGAGCACAAATAACCGGCCTGCCGTCATCGATGTTGCTGGCTGCTCGTGTTCGAGGCCGTGATTGAGTCTGCTTCGGCGGTTCTGAGACCTGGCGCGGCCGGCTGGACTGTAGGTGAGCAGCCTGCAGATAAGGAAGCCTGATGAACTGGCACATCTGCACGCCTCATGGCTTCACCATGGGAGAGGAACAGACAGACAGGCAGAGAAAGGTGAGGGAAACTAGGTGATGGGGCTGGGTAAGGGGCAAGATGAGGAGAAAATAAATGAGGGGCCAGGAGGTGTAGACTAAGAAAGGAGGGATAAAGGAGGGGAAAAAAGGAACAATGAACAGATGAGAGCAGCAGGGAGAGAAGCAAGAGTGATTTTTTTTTTTTTTTTTTTTTTTTTTTTTTTTGTAAGGAGTCAAGGTTTCCTGGTTTTTTAGTTTATCAACATCCTGTTCATCCCTGACCCGCTGCAGAGACACAGACCCTCAGACTTCCTTGATCTGGCCTCAGAGTCCAACATCTGGTCTTTCTCGCAACCACAGAGCCAGACAAATAAGTTGCTGTTACAATTGGCAGTGAATCCCACGCAGCAAATTGAAAGCAGGCCTGTGCGGCAAAATTGAATTTCTATGCAGATAGTGTGATAAAACATTTTACTCAAGAGGTTACAGGGAAAGGTTTTATTGTTTCTTTTTCATGTAGGTTTTTGGGAAGACGTTTTTGGACAATATCACTAGAGAGAACAGATGTTTTGTGCTTACACAGGTGTGGTAACTCCTTCCCTTTCACTTATTGTCTGTTACTCAAGCAAAACATCCGCTTCTATGATTCCTCTGAGTGGACAAATGAAATTACTCCTGTATCGGTTCACTGTTTAAAAAAAAAAAAAAAAAAAAAAAAAAAGCATCACTGTGCCATTACATTTTATAAGCGTAACACAAACAGCAGGCCCCCTCCATTTCCTGTTTTTTATGTTGTTCCTATAAAACACACTTCCTACTCTCATTAACTTTGGCACTTATATTCAGTGGTGGACAGTAACTTACGTTACTTAAGTTACTCGGGTGCTGAGTAAAAACTTCTTCTGTCTCCTGTTAATCATCTCAGACTGATCTTATTGACCCTTTGGAGGACCTGACCCCTAGACTGGGAACCAGCGGACTAAAATACCATACCAGTAATAAGCACTAGCCCCATCTGAATCAATTAACAGTAAACTGCTGCTTACACTATGTAATGATGTCATATATGATAATGAATTTGTAGATTTCTGTTACTTCTGTTTATTGTTATCATTTTCAAGCTTTAATGAACTGTGATTATTTCTAATATAGAATTTAAAATATCTTTATATGTGTGTAGCACTGTGGACCTTGCTTGAAGAATTAGTTTAATAGTTTAAATTGGTGGACGTTAATGTTCTGGTGTCCAGATGTTAAAAAAGATATCAAAGAGGACAGAATACCAAAGAGGACAGAATTACATGGAAGAAACTCACTGTGGCTTTTCTTCACCCACTTCCTGGAAATACACTTTTACTTTTGATACTTTGAGTATAGTTTTTAATACTTTTCTTTTACCTAAGTAGGATTTTGAATGTAGAATGACTTTAAGTTGTGATGGAGCATTTTTACATTGTGGTTACATTGGTTCTTTTGCTTAGGTAAGGGATCTGAATACGTCTTTCATCACTGCTTACATTAACTAGTGTTAAATGAGGTCATGCGGAGTTAAATTAAGTGATAAATGAGGTCACAAAACACATCTGGGAATCTTCTTGAAAGACAGTGGTCCCCCTCTGGGTTCTTGTATTCTTCAGCAGTTTATCTGTCACTCGATTTTGCCAGATATTTACAAAAAGCAGACAAGAAAAACAAAAATTAAATTCGTGGTGAAAACCCATTGTTTCAAAAGTCTTAAATTACAGCATGTGCATGCCTCTGGGTTTGGGCAACTGGTAGTCAGTCAAAGAAAATGAATACATAGCTCTTACACGTGATTCTAATTTGTATAATTTTGCAGAGTGAAAATAATCCCAAGAGACGACAGAGCCATCAGCGAGTCCAGACAAAGGGGAACGGCTAACCTAATTACAAGACATAGGTATGTGCTTTGAAAGTCGGTTTCTCTATAACGACAACTATCACCGCGTTCGAACAAAGCTGACCCCCACTTGCATTATAAAAGAGGGCAAGCTGAGCCATTTCAGAGAAGGCATCTGGATTGTTTTCTTTTCTCTCTTTCACGCTTTGTCCTGAGACACAAAAACGCCCCGACACAATGACTTGTGACGTCTAACAGCAAAGTTATGCCAGAGTCACAATGTGCATCTAGGTGGTGAGCCGAGCAGATGCCCCCATGGGGTCAGCGCTGGTTTTTGTCCCCCAGTGACACCACAACAGAAGGAAGGTAGGGCAATAAAATTCCTCAGCGCTAAAGGAGACATTCCAGCAGAGGGAGGGGAGTGCTGGGATCTGACATAATTTAAAACATGGTTGTCATATTCTGAATGGGAGCCCCCCCACCCCCCACCCCCGGGTGGAAACCATTTTTTTTCTGTTTTGTTTTCTGCGGCTCTTACGTAAACGAGCACTGCTAAACAGATTTGTTTGGGAACAGGAGAAAAACAATTAAATTGAGGGCACAAGGGTGACTGTAGTTTGTTGCAATATGCACATGAATAGAAGGGAAGTGATTAGAGACAAAATCTGCACGGATCAAACATACTAACCTATTCAGTTTATGATAAACACATTTTATTGTTCATGCACTTTCTGTCCAATTTTTATTGTATTTGACCTCTATTTTACCGTGGAGTCAGCTTGAAGTAGAGTTACAGGAAATATGGAGGATATCATTACATTCATTCAACATTTAAAATCGAATTTTTAATCAGCATGTTGGGTTCCAGTTTGAGTTCTGCAGATCACTCTAGGTTTGTGGTACACGGTATCTTTCAAATCTCACTGGACATGGCCAGACTCATGACCTCAAAGGCACAATTTTAATTGTCGTTATCCTCTGAATCTAACCGTGCAAATGTTTTGGCCATGTATACGGCTGTTTTGCGATAAACGTTTTTTATGGTGTGTCATTAAATTGCAGAACAATCGTTAATGTACCTGAATTCTCTGTTTATCTTCTGTCATCAAATGAAATCTGGCTGTTACAGAGAGAGGGGAGATGTGATAATCATAATTAACCATGGGGATAATGGTGCTTATTATCGCACAGTCTCTCCTGAATGGCTTCACAGTGTCGCACTTCGTTGTACAGATGAAAAGTGGCTGAAATAGTTGTGTTTGGGGGCAGCTGTTCTGATGGTGCCTTTAGAGACTGGACATTAACTGTTGTCCGAACCTGTGTCTGGCAGGTGTTACCTGAGTTAAAAACAAATCCATGGGTGAGCAATTTGTGACTCTTGTGAGCAGCTATTCCATATTTTTCAACATGGCTTTTGTTAAATATCTACAATTCCATGAAAGCTGGCAAACCTCCATCCGCTGAGAAGGATAATGTGACACAATCGAGAGCTTTGGAAAAGCCACTAAATGGACCTTTTAATGAGGCCGATTTCTCAACTACTGTTTCTGAGGTCAAGAAGGAAGTCAGCCTTTTTTAAGCCAAAATGTGCGAGAAGCCTTAAAACAAAAAAATAAATAAATTTTTACATCTACACTGTCATGACAACTGGGCAAACTCCGTCTGCAGAACAGCTGCTAATTGGACCTTGTGGGACCTTGTGATGAGATTATTTTCTCAACTTTAACTTGTTGTTCTCAAAAGGGGAATCTGTCTTGCTGTCAGGCAAAACAGAGAACGCACACAGATTATAAAGTGGATACTAAAATTTAAGAAAATACATAAAGCATATTTAAATATAAATGTTAAACATACACTAAGACCTACCACATAAAGTTACATAAAAAAATACCATGGATACCCTGAAAAGTGACGGCATAACATACGCTCTGGGGTACATCCAGTTCAATCATCCATAGTCAGAAATATTTACCAGCCCACGCTGTTTGATTGACAGTTTGCCTCTGGGACGTCAACTGTGACGACGGAGCACCAAAGATGAAAATGTACAATTTCAAAATGCAAAGAATGAATGTTGTCATTTTAAACAATGTACGGATCCAACCCTGTTCATGCAAAAGGCATTTCATCTCAGTTATCTGGTAAACTTACCAAGACTTTGAGAGTCTACAGACTGTGCAGAAAATGTTCTCTTGAATCCTCAGATTTTAAAATGCAAACTGGTACATACGTGTCCTTGTTTCAGTCCTCCCTGCTTTATCTATATGTTTAAGAGACACATAAAAGCCCATAAGTTGTGCCATAGAGCTAATGGACCTCTTTGATCCACTCCCACTTTAGATCGACTGTGTAGAGAGTGTATCTCTAATAGCAGACATTAGCCAATTATCCAGCAAGGCCGAATCTGAACTGCAGCAAGTCTCCCCTGTCACCTACAATCTCCATCTCACCTCGAGGAAATCTGTGAATTTGTTTTTTTCTATTTTGTCCTATTTTTCTTTTCTTTGCATTTCTCTTCTTGGATTTTATTAGTTTTCAGGTGAAAAGCACATTTGGGCACATGTATGTGTTACCTGTAAAAATAAAACTAAGCTTGATCTGCTATGTCAGAATTTTTTACATTTCTGTAAGTTTATTAAATCATTTTTACTTTTTCATTTTTTTAATAATTCACGGCTTCTTTCTTTTGCTGCCAAAGTACCTTTTCCTGCTTCTTCCTCTTTTTTTATGTGGAGTATTTTTCTAAAAAAAAAAAAAAGAAAACTGAGTCAGAGCCACAGCAGGTGGTTGTTTCTTGACATTATTTTGCTGTTTTTTTTTCCCCCCATTAAATGAAGTAATGACTGGATTTCTCAGCACATGGGAATGCAACCACTGGCGTCCTGCATTCCTTGATTCCCACCATCCCTCTGCTGTTTCTAAGGAAACAGAACCAGCAGAGCCTCTGACAGTCTGTGAATTTCAACGACCCTCAGCAGCAGAGGATTTGATGCAACCCTGGCAGCGGCAGCAAGCACCCACAAAGACTCGCTGACCAGGAACATCCTCATGTGTTGCTGGATTTAACTCAGAAACAGCACTGACACTCACTGCATTCAGCTCGTCTGCACATAAACACAACACTGAAAAAAGCTTGTTGGGTTCAGTGAGGCTGTGCGAGGCAGTATTGGGGTTGGGGAGTTGTATTCTTGGAGGAAATTTTTTATCATATTGAAACCAGAGTGACGTCAAAGTGCCTCCAAAGACAGAATTCAAGAATCTGGTTTGGGGCCAGAGGGGCCAGGCAAGAGGGTTGAACCCCAGGGCTGCGAGCCAAAGGGAAGAGAGAAGGGTCCCCATAAGAGAGATGTGTCATTTCATGAAAGGTGTCTATTCTTTTATGGTTATTTTAGAATAAGAAAGTAACAGGTTCTTCTAAAAAAAAATGTTATGAGTGAAACTTAAACGCAAGACAGCCACACAAAAAGTGAAATGTTCAGGCGCCAGTGGGCATACTAACTTCACCTTGAGTCTTTTCTAAAGACGTCTGTGAGTGACATTAGTACTGACATTGAGACTAACGTAGAGATTAATATTATTCTGAATAAATTCATAAGACACCCTCAGTTGCTGCTCTTATTTATCATTATTCTACAATGTAAGGTCAGTGGCTGACAGAACAGGGGACATGTGACATGTGGGGATAGCCCCACATGTCAAGTGGGAAAACTATTTAGGGTTTTTGACGATATAAAAAAATAATTCTGGAACATTTCTTGCATCGGTTAACCCATTTAAGATGTCCTGTTTCATTAGCGTGTGAGCTCTCGCCAGGATGAAATTTCCTGACGATTTTTTTTTTTGTTTTTTAGACGCACTTCAGAGACGTACCTCCTGCTGTCAATCAGTGGTCTTTTTCCCCAAAGCACAGTCATCTCTTACTTCCTCTACCGTGTCAGACAAACCACTGAAACAATGGGGGAATAATGAGAGTGGAGCGGTGCACTCTCACCCCCTGCCTCCCTCTGCTTTCACGAGTCTCACTTCAACAGAAGAAGCTCAGTGGAAACAGACATAAACCGTGCCGAAACTGTGAAGGAGGTGAATTTGTGGGCCCCATACAGAGTAAGAACTAGGTCATTTTGCCTTGTCTGATCGCTTTGCACATTACCTTGTAAACAGAAGATGAAAAAGACTACCACCCAAGCATTAGTCATCTCCTTAAGCTGCTGTGTAGTGCATTTTCTCTCCAACTGCATAAACGTGTCTACAAATTATGTCGCAGAGGCAATTAAACTCAGATTTTGTTGTGTCAGAAAGTCTTTGTGAGCTTGTGTGTTTGATGGGGTTGAGTAAGTCACTACAATAGCGTTCCTCTGTTCCTGCTGCACACGTGGACTGTACTACGAGGCAGCTCAGTGAACAAAACAATCCCCTCACAGACTTTGTCATGGTGTATTTATGTGAATAATCTGGTTGTTACCTATTAACACTTGGATGGAAGATCTATTTGCCAAAGTTGCTGAATAGGAGGAACCAACAGGGTCAAAATCAGAAGTGATACAATTAGCATGGACTATATTTTAACATATACTAAAAAAAAATGCTTATATATATCTTTTAGAGTAAGTTGCATGTGCTCCTGTGGGCTTGACCTTTTAGCTAGCAATGAGCAAATTAGCTTCAAATGGTCAACCCTGTTACTGTCAACATGTGAGTAACAGGGATTGACGTAGATCAGTGTTTACCCCAGGTTCGCTGCCTCAGCCTTATAAAATTAAAACATTCTTAAAGGTCGTCTCTGTGTGTATTATTAAACAAACATCCATATCATTAAGTGAAAGCAGCAAAGGAGCTAGAAGAGAGAAAGAAAAGAGCTTCAGCAACACTTTGGTTTTGATGGTACAGTTTGTTTCCCATGCATCCTGGTTGTATTTAATGTAATGCAATGATATTAGTGTGCTTATTACTTTATTTACATAGTCTTATCCTTATTGTGCTGATTAACCCATATTTCGTTTTGTGATGTGTTTTAAATTGTCCTCTTAAAATGACATATTCATTAAAATGTCTCAAGTAGTTTTAATTCTGTTACCAAGATGTCAACCCTGTCACTGTCTTTATTTTGATCAAAATGTGAGAAGTAACAATTCAAATGACATTTCAACCTTTGCCTGCCAGAGAGAGAGATATTCTGAAAACACTTTCAGTGAAAAGAGGGACCAAAGTTCTCCTCATACATGTACACTCCAATATTATGGAATGATCCAACACCCTTGGCAGAGGAAGAGAAAAGAAAACCATGAAAGAGTGTGCACAGAGTGTTCTGTTCGTGTGGTGGAGGTGGCTGGAAACACCAGGATACATAATGACTGTTTTAAACTAAAGAAAAAAGTCCACGTTCAGAACATCATGACTCAAGAAAGACAGACGTGATCCCAGTTCACTTCAGTGTTCTATGTCCTTGCTCATCATCTCTGTGTCTGCATTAGTGCCAAGATGGTTGAGTGTATTGTTCCTGTCAGTATGAATCCAGTGAGGACCTCTAAATGGATTTCTAAAGTTTTAAAAGTTTTCCAGTATTGAACACAGAAGACATTAACTTGCCAGTATCAAGTGGAAGCAAAACAATATGCGCCCAAAGTATGAAGCAGCAGGCTACACAAAGCTGACAAATTATGAAATCAAGAAGTGTTTTTACTTAACTTGTGATAAATGTGTTGATGCTACACGTACATGTTACATAAACAAAACTCGTACATATGTAACAAAAATAAAAACAACCTGGGGACGATAGAAGTATTAAATCAAAATTCAAAACAATGATTCACACTAACAGACACTAAAAGTCATGTAACTTAACCAAACAACTAGCTAATAAGCACCGAGTCTTCTGTCCGACTCCGGTGAGCCCCAAAGCTCTCAGTCGGTCTTTGGAGTTCTTCGGTGTTGTCGGGCTGCAGTTTGCCGTGTACACAAAGTGTAGAGGGCAGCGAGTCGGCTATGGACCGAAGCTTAGTCGAGTATATGTGTTTATAATAATGAGTGGTCTTAGCAGCGAGCACACACAGCTACGGTAAGCCGCGAGGGGAAATGTCAGTCAGTCACTACATGCACTGTTTAAAGCTAAACTTTATCACACAGCCCTGCCTGAGTTTGTGACACTATTTACCACTGTAATCCTTTCAGTGAGAAGGCTGGCAGTTAGTTCGGTAACACAGAGAAGCTGAGTAGGCGGGAAAAGGTGAAAGCTTTTGTCAGTGTCATACTTGTGTGGGAATACAGTTATTTCCAGGAGGGAGTTCATACCTGTGCAAAACTGATCAGTGACTCTGTGATACTGTCCGCGGTGTGACCTTGGGCGTCCTTATTTTTCCCCTGACCACGGTGACTTCCCACACAGTTAACCTTTGAGAAACAACCACCTGCCCACTGTTCTCCCCAAACGGCATGTTTACCAAAAACAAGGAACATTTTTACATATAACCAGCCCAGGGCAGTGTATTTAGACCAATGTTCATGCATACATTAATAATGTCCAAGAAACAAGGACATTATTCGTTCCTTAACTGGGAGACAGCGCAAATACAAAACAAGGCTCCCGTCATGAAAGGCTAAAACAAGTAAAGGCCACAGCTTTAATACATAAACATACCACGTAATCACATGCACACGACAGGAAATGCAGGCTAATGTGAGGAAAAGGGCAGGAGAGACTGCCAGCAACCTTAGCGACTATAGTTTGTATTTAATCTTTTAATTAACTGCTTTACCACTACAGAGTATAGAGTAGTTCAGTTTCAGCTCAGTGTCACTGTAGGTTAACCAAGCTGGTTTTATTTTAGTTTTAGGTTTTTAAAGTGCTCGGTTGAGCTTATTTCTTATTTCTATACAATCCCACAGAACCTTCTTTCACTGCTCAGCTTTGTTCAGACTGTTTCAGCGAGGTGTTGATGCAACATTTGAAAATTGTTATGCTGTTGGTGTTTTGATAGTGGATTGCATTATATTGCAGTTATGAAGAGTCTTTATTTTTGTAGATTTCACTACAGAGAGTTAGAACAATCTGATCCTAAAGTACATAGAACACTGTCAGACAGCTTGGAATAAGATGATTTCAACAACTTTAGAGCCAAGAGGCGAGAATTGCATATAAAAGTGTTAAAGAAATTAAACTGACTAGTGTAACCATAATAATGTTAATACAGATAATTAAAATAATTATTATTTATAAGGCTGCTGCAGACAAGGGGTAATATGATTTTCCTGTGAAAGACCTTTGGTCTGTTATGTTATTTGGCTTGAATGTCGCTAATCATAAAGGAAAAGGGAAAATATTTTATGACCCACCTCCTGGAGCATTTATGTCTCCTATGACTCACCTGACACCTGTGGTTACGAAGGAGGACTTCACCCAACTCCGTGTTTGGAAACTGACATCTAACACATGGACTGCTCGGAGGTGGTGGCGTAGGATGAGGAAAAGCAGAAAGATGAAGTCAAGAACATGGCAACACTTGAGCAGATGAAACATGATCAGACTCAGGTGAGTGGTTGATCTGCGGTGGCTGTAATCAATATCAATAACACAAATTAATTGCATGGGAAAGGGGCCGCTCACAGCGACAAACCCACAAAAAAAAAAAAAAAAATCACCTGGATCTGTGGCCTCCGCTCAGTCGCACAGATCTTCTGTTTTTCTGTTTCGGTTCGGTTCACTCGGTCCACTCTCATGCTATTATTTATGACAGTGCTCACCTAAAAAAGAAAAAAGAAAGAAAGAAAAAGAAAAAAAGACAACGTTAACAACTAGCCGATGAACATGGTGGAGCATTTAGCAGCAAAAGAGTATTATATTCATATAAATGAATGACGGTACTGCTTTGACGGGCAACTGTCAGCTAGCATGTTAGCCACAACAACTTTACAAAGAGTCCTGAGCAGCCCAAGAGATTTTAGACTTTGTAAATCCAGTAATATATGTACACAACCAAGCATCATTGAAAGCCACTTGAGCCGATTCACACTTGTGTTTCAGTGGCAGTGCTATAGGATATGAAATAAATGCAAAGTGGGTGCGAATAAATGCAAATTTGTTCAAGACGCTGCCAAAATGAGGCAAAGGCACATCTGTGAGAGCTGAAAATGGAAGTGAAAAATTTGCAGAGCTTTATGAACCTGCTTCATAAACATACAGATCCGAGAGGAAAAAGGCGAGAGACTGGAGGGAAATAACAGAAAGAAGTGGAGTTTCTGAGATCAGTCAAAGGCTGAGATAATACACAGACACACACTACACACCATACCATACACACAGTCAGTGCATATATCCCAAGCCAGCTTTCAACTAATGCCTGTGCAGCTGATAGAGACTAGGCAAATGAGTCAGCGGTCAAACTGACACAAATAACCAGGCGAGTCCACTTTGCTTCAGAACTTAAGAATAACTTTTTTTTCTTTTCTTTTCTTTTTAAATTAAAAAAAAAAAACTCAGAAAACTGGCTTTAAAATAATCATAGGCAGAACATAAACAGATGGTTGATATGGTAATTGGAGACCGGATCAACTGGAGAGCGGCAGAAACAACAGCCAAACAAAGGAAACCAGACGTGACTTTGTTTCACAAAGTCTGTTCATTTCTTGGTCGGGCTATAGCCCCATCTAGCACCACCCTATCTCCATCTGTGTAGGGGATGATATGTCAGTGCTGTGTTTACAGCCTTCTTCTGCTGCCCCCAAGTAGCCCATAGTATTTCCTCCATGCTCCACCTCAACTTCTTCAGCAGATGCACGCATTTCCATGACTGTAAATAAAATGAGCATGATGTCCGCCGGTTCATATCCTGAAGAAAGAGCAGCATGGATAGTGGTGGAAAAAATAAAAGGCACCACCTAACTTCCCTCTAAATGAATAATCTGCATGGATGAATGCATTACTGACACAACAGAACACATCATTCAACCCCATCCTTCAACACCATCCAGCCCCTTCTGGAAACAGCAAATCTGCCAGGAAACAACACACGTCACATCCTCACAAAACTGGGAACAGGCAACAACGAAACCTGTAACACAAAAACCTTTTTAAAAATGCTGCAAAACGGGCAGTGAAAGACATCAATCCATTCAGTCTCATTAAATCCAGTTACCACTGTACAGGTGCTTGGACAACAGTAACTGGATTAATTGAGAATTACAGACAGATGGACTGAGACTGAGCCACATGACCACAGAGGACAAATGGCAGAAACCACAGGCAGGGTCCCCACATCATTGTAAACTGAGTATCTTTCAGGTTTTTTTTTCAGGAATATACAAGCAACACTGTGTGCATGGAATTTCAGGGAAAAAAAATTTTAAATTTAAATTTCACTGATGCCCCTCATATGTGGCTCGTTGGTCTAGGGGTATGATTCTCGCTTAGGGTGCGAGAGGTCCCGGGTTCAAATCCCGGACGAGCCCGTTATTTGGAATTAAACTGGAAAGGTCACTAACAACTTACAGAAAAAAGCAACTGTACACTATGAGACCTATAGAACCATCAGTGCATTTTGTTTTTATTCACCTGTCTCCCCATTATGCTGCTTTGCACTAGACAACACAAGAAAAATCAGGCCTAACCCGACACAGTACAAGACCCAACTCCATGGTTAACACTCGCCTGGACTAAAGCAATGCGCTTCTTGCAGGGCCTCCCTTCACGCACGGCGAAACTCTTACAGTTGGCCCAGAATGCAGCGGCACATCTCGTTTTCAATCAGCTTTAAAGGGCACGTGTCACTCTGCTGCTCATTGACCCCCACCGGTTACCCATGGCTGCCCGAATCGAATTCAAGTCACTCAGTCGAGCTTTCTGCTCACGATTGGCACATGTGCAGCTCACAGCGATAGCAGGCAGCTTGACCATCAAAATTCATTGTAACTTTTGAAACAACAGAACGTCGACTCAAGACGGAGTAAGATTTCTCCTTCCAAGCAGGAGACTGTTGATTAAATTTAGCTCCACGAGTTGGACAGAATAAAATCCTGTCCCTCTACAGCCTCGTTTGGACTGGATTTATTTCCCTAAAAGAGATGGTGTGATTTTAAGATGACCTGCATTGATCTTTTGAATTTAATCCCATCCAGAGCACATATGTGGGCAGTTTTTCACCCCCATCTCAACAATAACTACAGCTGCAATTACCTTCTGTTTTCCTGCCAGCTCACTGGTCCTCCTATAAAACCCTGTCCTCCTCCTGTTTTGTTTTTTTAAACCAGCTTAGTGTGAATTTTTTTTTTCTTCTAATCTGATGGAAGATGGAGATGGAAACATATTAACACCTACATACAGGTCTGCATCTAAACCAATAAGATGACCCAAGAAAAAAAAAAAAAAAAAAAAAGGACCACATAAGCTCATCAACTGCAAATGCACTGTTGTAATGTCAGCTACATGTAGGTACAGGTAACCTCTTTTGGCCAGCCCTGCAGAATGTCCATGTCCATTACAGACCACAACATGTAATTTCACTATGGTTAAAATGCCATTCAGAACAAAAGCAAAGTGAATATTTTATTCCTCACCTCACTCTTTACTGCTAATTGCGCCCTTATGTGCCTTCAGGCTGATTTTTGTAATGAGTCCAGCTGACTGAAACAAGGACCTTATAAAAGGGGTCTTAACTTGAGGGGGAATACATAATATCTTGCTAAAAGGCTGAGGCTTAAGCTAATGGGTCTGAGGCGAAGCCCAGGCATCCTCACCAATAATGAGCCATGTATTGGACATGAAGACAAAGCGCTGAGTATGATAAGGAAAAATGTGGTTTTCCTTTGGGTGTGTTTAGCTTAGATTTGCTGCACAAGCAAGACGGAGGACAGATTTATGCCTAATTGTGTTTTCAAATGCTGGCACTGGGCAGCAGTCACCATTATATTCCAAAGCAATAATTATCCTGTGCAGACTCCTTGTTTGGACCTGACACCTAACACACGATGGACCAGCCTTGGAGGAGCTTGTCTATGCCCCTGATGGCTCTCCTTTTTAGAAGCACTAGCAACAGAGAAAAGGAAGAAAAAAAAAACACAAAACCTGACAACATGGCTCACTGAAGTGGATGATGCATGACGTGATATTCAGGGGGAAAAATAACTGGTTTTCTACAGAAGACAAGAATTATCTTGGGTGTACTTACTCTCTGTGTGCATTTGCCCCACAATAAACACCCCTCTCCCACTTCACTGACATGTGGTTTAAAAAAAAAAAACATCTGTGGTTCAAAAACCATCTGCTGTGACTAACAGCTATACCCCTAGTAAATAACTTGTTAACTGGACTCAACAATGTGGGCTAACGTGTAAATATAAAGAATTAGTGGGAAGCGCATCAGCAAGTCTCTGGGGTTAAATTCTCACATTTTCTCCAGTTTCTCAAGTTGTTCGGGGGTTTGCATTGGCAAGAAGGGAAAATGTGTGCGTTTGAGGAGGAAGAAGAAGAATAAAAGCCCATGCTGAGCCAGAATTGCACACGCACGACGCTTAAAAAACATCCTCTCACTTACAATTATAATAGTAACACTGACATGGAATTATGAATTTCCATCTGTGAGCCTACACAGAAGATTACAGCTTCACACAGATATGGCTCCCACATCTCAAAAACACACGGCTCAGCCTCAGACTGTGCAGAGCCGCTCGCTGCCCTCATCCCTTTATGCTGATGTTGGCACTGGGCAGCAGTCGCCAAACCAGCTTCACAGGAAAGTCCAATATTTGAACTTTTCACTCTTTCTCTAGTGCAGTGTGGATTGGCTGATGGTGGGTCTGGTCTGACCACCAGACAGAGGAAACACAGAGGCTAGACTGTCAGTGTTACACTAATACTCCCTGTGCTGCTGTGGGAAGCATTAGTTTAAAAAGAGGCAAAACAACAGTGTAAAAAAAAAAAAAAACGTTCTCTTTCCATCACCGGTAATCACCACTGCAATCTTCATATCAAGTTATTTTGCCTTACTAGATGTTATGCAGGAGTGAGAGAGATGACAGGAAATGAAAGGAGACAGAAACATCATCTGGCGTCACCGAGCAAAAGGGAAAAATCTCACCTATCTGACAATATTATTATTATATATTATATGTGAAAAAAGTTGTAGTTAATATTTTGAGAAATAGTATTTCATGAATACATTTTAAATATTTTAAAAGTAAAGACGTATTCTTTCAAGAAAAAAACTTGATGTATTTTGAGAATAAAGTCATATTTTCAAAGCAAAAAAAAGATGGCAGTGCTGTGAAAATATTGTTTTTAAATTTAATGTTTTTAAATTTGCCAGCAGGAAATCTGTTTCATTCCTGATTTGCCTTAAAAACAACTAGAGCGTCAGTGTCGTCAGAGTAATAAAAAAAAAATATATATTTCAGTGAACGACATGTTCATCAGTAAATTCTGTGCGGATTTTGAGTTTCTTTCTCCGATTCAGAGCATCTTTGGAGGCATGTCTTTCGCTGAGACGAACCTCAATCAGCTGTGCCAAAGAGCAATAAAGAACCATTTGCTGTGAAATTGCCCATAACAAAATAAAATGCCTTTTGATTTGCATGGTTTATATTTCGCTCTTAAATTATAATCCAACATCAAGAGCATTTTCCTTTAGGGGGCTGTTACACAACAGCAAGTCTTGTATTATCACACTGATTCCCTACTTGGCGCTGCTCCCCACTGACAATCCATTCTGATCACATGATGATTATGTTTCCTCTCATTCTGAATACTAAAGGAAGACGGTACTCCCAACTGTAACACCAGTTCTCAATTTCTTCTGAAAGAAACAACTGATGTATACTTGGCTCTGTTCATGTGTAGTCTTTCGGCCCTCCAGCCTATTCTGGCTTATTCTGGCCCCTACGCTCAGAGAGGATTGCTGTTACACTGTTTTTGCTTGATTAAGAAACATATATATATATATATGGGATCTGGTTCATGTGTCCTCATCACTCCACCAGAAACTACAAACTCCTACTGCTCAGGGAAGAAAAGGAAAAAAAAAAAGTAATTCTGTCCAGCTTCATCCAGAAAAGGAAAACCAAACACTATGACCATGACATGACCACCTGACTGCAATCACCAGGCAAAAACGAGCTGACAACTTTAACACCCTGACCTACCTCCAGGGGCATCTTAGGGGGGGGGGGGGGGGTAGTGGAATAGAGTTAGTGAGAGCCCTTGCTAAAGCCAAACATTGCTTTTGGTTTAGTCCATCCCTGCAGTATGGTTGTCTCTGAACACATTAAAAGCGCTGAGACTGTTGAAGACTACTTCAAGTGAACTTCACAAGACACAAATTCAAGCTAGTCAGACATCCTACAGTCTCATACACCACCCATTCCCATACGTCATGCTTGGTTACATGAATGTGGACATAATTCATGAGGATACCGAGCTGTCACCTCACATCATTTACCTGTGTTACATGTTTTCAGTCCTGTTTTCCTTTCAAAATCTTGCAGTAGAATGTTTCTCCTCACAAACCTTGTTTTTGTTTCCATTTGACATAAAACATTAGGCTGAGTTTTTTTCTTTTCTTA